>NW_020838000.1:8090237-8270726 GCF_003676395.1 Aethalodelphis obliquidens
AAAAAAAAAAAAAAAAAAAAAAAAAGCTGGTACCAAATGGTCCAGCTGTCTCACTCCTAGATATTCACCCAAGAGAAATGAAAGCATTATTCACATAAAGACTTGTGAACAAATGTTCACAGCTGTTTTACTCATAATTGTCCTAAGCTTTAAACAACCTAAATGGCTGTCAATTGGTGAACGGACAAAAAAAATTGTGGCACATCCGTACTATGGAATACTACTCAGAAATAAGAAGGAATGAATTACTGATATATACTACAGGGTGAATGAATTGCAAAAACATACTGAATGAAACAAGCCAGACACAAAAGAGTATATATCGTTTGATTCCATTTATATGTAATTCTACAACAGGAAAAATCAATATACAGTGACAGAAAACAGATTAGTGGTTACCTGAGGCAGCGGGTTTGGGGGGATTGAGTATAATGGGGCATGAGGCGTGAGGGAGGTGTTCTATCAACTGTGCTTCCTAGGTAAATAAATTTGTCAAAACTTATTGAAATTGATCTACTTCAAATGGGTGATTTTTAACATAGGTAAATTATATCTTATTACTGTTGACTAAAAAGAAAATGGACAACCACTTTTCTTTACTGTTTTCTACCAACCTTAGGGTTTTCTTCCTTTCTTTCCTTCTTTCTTTCTTTCTCTTTCTTTCTTTCTTTCTTTCTTTCTTTCTTTCTTTCTTTCTTTCTTCTCTCCTTCCTTCCTTCCTTCCTTTCTTCCTCTTCTCTATCTCTTTTTTCTTTTCTCTTTTTTTCAACTCAAAACCCCCTCAAACTGCAGGTGGTTCCACTCATCTTGCAATAATAAAGAAAGCAATACCCTCTGGTCAACAAGCCCCACCTGGAATATGAAAAGGATCTGACAGCTGGCTGCAACTATTGGAGTCAGGTATGATGAAAACATATGCAGTCAACTGGTTGAAAGCATGAATCAGATCTGTTCATGTATTTCTAAAACAAGCTCAAGTTCAGTTAAAAAATGGTGGAGAGATTCCCAGCAGTGATACTGCTGGCAGAAGGCAAAGCTTTTAATATCCAAAGACTGCAGGGGAAGAGGAATGTTTTGGAAGCAAAGGTAGTTATTGCCTATGGCAATGATACTGATTGAACCATCCTAATAGAAAAAACTAAGAAAGATAGCACTTCCTCTTAATATCAGATTTGGCCTCACCACCAGGATGAAAGGAAACGAGAGCGAGAATTTCTCTTCCGGGACACTAAGGCCATAAGTATGACTTTTTAGCTTTTGCTTTATATGGTTCCAATGTTTGAAATCTAATTTCTATCTTAACATGAATTTTATTTAGATCAATGAGGAATTGTTCCTTGAGAGAAGAAAACCTCTGCTTGGTTCATTAGGATAATAGTCCTCCTTTATTTTTTTTTAACCATAGATATCAGGACACTTCCAAAGGACAATACATGGAACAGCTAAAACTTCAATCAAAGAAATTTTTTGGCATCACTGAAAACAGAAATTTAACTAATGTAAACTTTTTCCATTTTTCAACAAGTTTTATTTGAAGGAACATTCTAAACCCCATTTCGCCATCTAAAGTTCAGTAGCAGAGAGGAGCCAGTAAGATTGTATCAGCACATCCAGGTGAATGCACAAATCAATTTGGCCTTGACAGACAGGACTGGTTATGAATGTGGGTCATGATGATAAGGTCAGGAGTGTTCTTTTCTAGTTCAGTGGACAAAGCCACATAGTGGTTGAATGGTTTGGCTAAATGTCCCAAGGGAGTAGGCACAAGGGATACATACAAGTGTGTGTGAGATTGTTTCCTGCTCTCACAGGCTAATGACTACTTCTTGAAGCAACAGTCACTGAAATGTGACTGGAAATGTCCATTTATTTATGGTAGCTACACCCCACTAAGAAGAGCCAAAAGTTTGATAATCAAAGAATGACCTAAAAAGAACAGAATGACACTAGCAGATGACATTAGCAGAATGATACTATTTCCTAGAAAAAGAGAGAACATTTTCATTTCTGTGCAAAAATTATTTTTTAATTACAAAAACATATTGACAAAAAAAGTGATTTTGAAAGATAAAAGCCTACTGTTATCACCTTAATAGGATTGTTATCAATTTTGTGCATTTCCTTACTATTGGTCCATAAGAATGAAGATGTCTTCCTTTTATTAAAGTCTAGCGTACTTATAATTTTGTTTTATGATTTTGTCATTTAGCAATAATTTTCATGAAGTCTAGAAATATTATTTTTAAAGGATTTTCTTAGCTGGAAACAGGCATATGGATCTTTTAATCTAGGCTTTCCTAATGTGCTTTATCTGGATTTTAATAGGTGGTAACCTGAAAAAGGATTCCATGATTAAATAAGTTGGCTGACTTCTGATAATGGCCACATAGACTTGAGAAATGGCTGTTGATATGACATATTTTTAAACCTGTGTGGATTATAGGCCCCTTTTGAAAAACAGCAACTCATAGGATTTGTGTTTCCCATAATTTGTTCTTTACAAAACATTATTTAAATCAATTTCTCTATCAGGAAACTGAAGCCCAGAGACATTAATTACATTATGCGGTTAATTTGTGATAGAATCCAGACCAGAATTTATAGATAAGTTTCCAGAAATAAAACTTCAACCAAAATCTCCTTGATTGTTTTGACTGAAATATTCCCACACTGCCACCAAAGATTCTCAGTTATTGACAATTCCACAAATATATTTTCTATCATAATGTCCTCCTGTTGGGTCATTGGTATAAACGGAAGCCCTCCTTTTCACCTTAGAACAAAACAAGGTGTTGAAGCCTGGGGGGTAGATATTGAAGGAGTGTCCCAGGGCCCTAGAACCTAGTGACGGATTAAGCAAATCTATGCCTAAATCCATACAGAACCGAGCAAATTGTTCATAAGTCCCGCACGTTGGGAAACAAAAGAATGTCGTTGAGAAATTACACCAGGAAATTTTTGAGCAAAAAGTTTCTCTTTTTTTGCTGTTATTTCTAAATGTCCTAAAATAAAACTATTAAAAATTTCTGCACTAGACCATAGTTCACAAGGAAAGGAACTGTCTTAGTGAAAGAACAGGTTTTTCTTAGCCCTGTAATGCTTTAATTTTGATTCTGAAATTCTACACAATACTTGGTCTGCTTGCCAGAATTGATTGATGAAATCCCACTATATTATGAAAGAATGTATTCTTGGCATCACATAGAGTTCTTTATTAAACATTCTATTCACTCATATACTAAAGTTATTTGAAGGCTACTCTATTAGTAATAGCTTAGTTCAAAGCACCGCTCCCTAAATCATATGGTTAAGGTTACTTCTGTTTGTTAAAAAAAAAAAAAAGCATCCCCGCCCCCATTCTCAGGGTGGCAGCTGACATTCCGAAGGTAAATTTGTATTTCTTTTCACTAAAACTGGATCCCTTTGTAATTCTAATATAACCAAGACCTCCTCGGTTTGTAGAGGCCAATGAAATTTCAGGAACCCAAAGTTCTTGTTCTTTCCCTGTCTGCCCAGACTGGAACATTCTTCCTCTTTCAAAATCTCCTCTGAGTATCTCCGGGAGTCCCCAAAGGGCTGATCTTTACCTGGCAGGTACTGGTACATCAGTGATTTACAGCAAGCTTCTGGTCTAATTGGCTACTGTCAAGTTAAGTATTTATACCCATGTATGTGCTGACAAACTAGGCAGTGTGCTCTGGACAACTGTGTCTCAAATACCCACTCCCAAATGTCACTCCTGCCAAGGTGTGACTTTTTCACACCTTGAAAAAGTCTGTCTTTTGTGCTCCCAGAGCTACTGGTCTTTGATGTGTCATAGCAGACTGCAAAGGAAGGGAGAACGGCTCTTGCCATTGCCATGGAGAACTCCATGCCATGCTGTCACCTACACCTGAAGCAGACTTGCTTCTTCCCAGAGCTTCACCAAGTCCCTCATGAAAGTACATGAAGATCTGATTGTAGCTCTCAGACACTTCACCTGACCAACCCATTCCCAGACCCGAGAGCAGGGTAAGTCTTAAAGGCGTCATCACCTCTTCCAGAGCACCATCTCCTCTCTGCATTTTCTGGACTCTATCATCATCTAAACTTTTCCCTTCTCAACTAGTCACAAAGTGAAGATGCCCGTGAATTTCAGTGGCTGCCACCTGAGACTCATGGTGCCTTGGGCGTGAGTGTTGTTCTCACCAGTTGCCACCTGGATCCCAAGTCAAATCAGAAAAATACCCCTTTACACTTATTAAAAAGCATCAGCCCTTGGGGGGATAAACGGGCACATTGGTGTCTATATAAAAAGACTTCCATAAGTAACAAGGGAGAGTGTGGAGGGGTGGGAAGGCTGTGATGAAGCCATTTGGAGCATTTACATTGAAATAGCTGTTTCTTGGATATTTAATGAAAGCATTGCCTGTTGACAACATAGACTGTTCTATCTGTACTGAGAAATGACTTCCTTCTTAACTCCACATAGAAAAAAAAATGCATCGGTATCTTTTAATTTTGTTTTAAATGGCAGTAATTTAAGTCACAGAATAATTCCTTCAGACTTAGGGCTGCCACGAAAAATCTGACCTTTGATATTTCCAGTTTTAAAACAATGGATTCTATAAAAGAATGAAAACACTGAGTGCTGACAGCCATGGTCAGGGGAAAACTTGAATGATGTTGGTCAAATTCTATTCCAAAAATCTCCTTTAAACAATCAGATATGATTCAGCCTATCAAATAAGTTATGAAGTTTCAATCAGTGGAGCTGGAATATCTCCAAGATTAAAAAATGGTAATAATCTAAAACTGATTTCACATATTAAATCAATGTATCCACATAACTATGACATCTAATGTGACTTTTGCTCTGATTTTTTGAAGTTACCATGCTAAAAGAAATACACAAGAAGTTAAAACACGGCCATGTAATACAGTAAATAATTTTAATTTTTATTGGGAATTTTCTTCAGTATAAGCATATGTTGTGATTGCAGCTCTAAAACATACTGTTTTATAAGTAACAATAATGGTCAGTTTCTCTGGTTTGATTTGGACACCAACTCCAGTCACCTTTAAGAAGAGGACAAGGGCTTGACAGTGTGGGTTAAGAGCAAGTGAGGGTGCAGGAAATATCTCAGAGGTTCAATCCACAAGACATGGTGGTTGGTTGGACGTGGGTAACCATGAAGAGAGCTAGGTTAACATAATTTCCATGCCTTGGAAGCAAGGTGGGTTTTACTGCCATTTACCAAGGTAGGCAACCTGGGGTGTAGTGAGTGTGAAATGACTTCAAATCCATTTGTTTATAGCAAAAAATGAACTTGTAAAGTTTTTTTTTTCACCACCAAAAACCAAAAGTACATATATTATAAGCCCAGATGTAGCAGAGAGAGTGATGCTAAATCTTCTGTATCGGGGGTGTTCCCTTCAATGGCTCCATTTCGCCTAGATCCCAGATCAATGCAGTGTTCTATTGTGGTCCCCACTCTCATTCCGTGTGGAATAGTTGTTATCTAATGATTTTATGTTTGATCCCATACTGCTCATCTGAATTTCTTTCCGACCAGGTTTCTTATCTGATTTCTGGTTCCGGTCAATGAGAGGGAGAGTGTTATCATCATATCAGTGACTGCTCTGGCTTCCAGAAGCATTGTTTAGATTCACCTGAAAGTCTGATTTCTTCCATCTTTTTCTAGTGGCTTCCACAGTGCCTTTTATCCCCAGATTGTCTGTAACACAGGTGCTGTGGCTCAAACTTCCTTTTCTGAGCGGTTCCCTGATTGTAAAGTTGTTTTGATATAAAACAACTTTCATGGCACCTGTGATTGCCCAGCAACACTCAGGAGCTCAGCTGCTGGGGGCCGCTGCTGGGGGCTTGGGGATAAGAACATATGAAGAAGCAAGTGTGGGAGGGGACCGTTAACCTGTAAACACCCAGAGATTGTGAGAACTCTCTAGGGTGTTCGATCTGGACAAGGTGACTCTTGGCTCATCTAAATAGCTCTCCAAAGACCTTGGGGCATTAGCTCCTGCGTGGACAAGTGGTGCGAACCATGCAGTGGCTGGAAGAAAAGCTCATCTTGCCAGCCACCACTGGAGCCTTCTTCCCTAGCAACGTGCTTTAGCAACAGGGACTTTAAATTTCACCCGCAGCTGGACGTCAGCTCCTGATTGGCTAAACTGACTCTCTGGAGAACCAACTCAAGGAAAGTTTCACCTCAGTTAAATTTGGGCTTTATTCCTGTCCTCTCCCCTCTGCCTGGAGCAATCGTGTAATTAATCTATCATTGGTTCATTGGTTTGGAGTGTGTTATTTCTTTATTGGTTTATTAAGTAAGAGACATTATCCTGTATGCTACTGGCTTGTGGAATTCTTACAATTCTCACAGTCAACCTGTGTTAACTAAAATATTGGCAAAGGCAGTCTTAGTCTCTGAGCATAATTTTCCCCCAAACAAAACACAATCCAAAAGAGGAAGATCATGAGGGAGGAAGCTGAGGAAGTGGTTCTGGACATCATGAAGTTAAGATGTCGTAGGTCCAGTTGGCAGTGATATACATGCATCTGGACTACAAGAGAAGTCAGACAGTTGACAGAGATTTGTGGGGTCCATCGGCAGAATTAGGAGTTGAAATATTGAGCAAGGATATGAGGGTATCTTGATAAAGAAAAGAAGAGGTTAACAGAAGAGCCTTGAAGAAGTCAGAGCTTTCAGAATCAGGGAGAGAAAGAAAAGCCTGAGAGAAGGAAGAATGTTTCAGAAGCAGGAGAAAAGCTAGGAGAACCTGGTGTGATAGAAGCTCACAGAGAGAATTTCAAGAACAAAGAAAGAGTGGGTATTGGTGTTTTGACCCTTAAGCATCTGGTCCCCCTGTGCCTTTCCCTTCATGGTGAGTGGTATGGGTCAAAGGAATTGCCTGTTTTCTATGAGGAGCCCAAAGGGGCCAGGTGCATCCTCTTCTTGTCCTGGGCAGACAGATCTAGCTGGGCCAGTGGGGACAATCTCTTCCATGACTTACAATTTTTTAAAAATTTATTTTATTGAAGTATAGTTGATTTACAACATTGTGTTGCTTGGTTTCTGGTGTACAGCAAGGTGATTCAGGTTTTCATATTCTTTTCCATTATGGTTTATCACAGGATATTGAATATAGTTCCCTGTGCTATACAGTAGGACCTTGTTATTCATTCATTCTATATATAATAGTTTACATCTGGTAGTCCCAAACTCACAGTTCATCTCTCCCCCATCCACCCTCCCCCTTGGCAACCACAAGTCTGTTCTCTATGTCTGTGAGTTTGTTTCTGTTTCATAGATATGTTCATTTGTGCCATATTTTACCTTCCACATATAAATGATATCATACGATATTTGTCTTTCTCTTTCTGACTTACTTCACTTAATATGACAATCTCTAGGTCCATCCATGTCACTGCAAATGGCATTATTTTGTTCTTTTTTATGGCTGAGTAGTATTCCATTGTATATATGTACCACATTTTGTTTATCTGTTCATCTGTCAATGGACATTTAGGCTGCTTCCATACCTTGGCTATTGTAAGTAGTTCTGCTGTGAACATAGGGGTGCATGTATCTTTTCGAATTAAAGTTTTTTCTGGATATATGCCCAGGAGTGGGATTGCTGGATCATATGGCAACTTTATTTTAAGTTTTTTGAGGAAACTCTATACTGTTTTCTACAGTCCTATACCAATTTACATTCCCACCAACAGTGTAGGAGAGCTCTTTTTTCTCCCATCCTCTCCAGGATTTATTATTTGAAGACTTTGATGATGGCCATTCTGACTGCCTCTGACTGAGGTGTTACCTCCTTGTAGTTTTGATTTGCATTTCTCTAATAATTAGCAATGTTGGGAATCTTTTCACATGTCTTCTTTGGAGAAATACATGACTTACGACTTTTAATGTGAACAACAAGAACACAGGGAGCAGTCAGAGTTAACATCATGATGGTGGTGTGGACAAGACTGTATCTGGTGTGTGAACATAGTGGTCATTCTTTTACCCAGTTCTCTTGTCCCTCCTGACTGTGCAATTTCCTGTTCATTTTTCCAATAAATTCACTTTTACTTAAGATAAATAGCTAATGTAGAGTTAAAATGGGTTATGCCTAAAAAATCTAAAATAGTTTCATTGTATAGATTCAGATTCAGTAATATTAAAATCACCCAAGTTCACAGAGTTAATTATGGCATAAATGGAATTCATGTCTCTTAACTTCCAGGCTAAGACACTGTTTTTTGTTTTATTTTGTTTTATCGTGGTAAAATACACATCACATAAAATTCACCATCTTAACCAATTTTAAGTGCACAGTTCAGTAGTGCTAAGTACATTCACATTGTTGTGAACCAATCACCAGGACCCTTTTCATCTTAGGCTAAGTTGCTTTCCAACGTACCACTGGTGGTACATGACCACCTCAAATCAATCTACCTTCCCAGCCTCCCTTGCAGCTAGGTCTGGCCAATGGGATGTGAGAAGGTGCGGCTTGTGCAGCCTCAATGTTGCAGTCTTGAGAGGAAAGAACGTGTCCTTTTTTTCCCCCTCTTTTCCACTTGAAATTAATGTGGACCATAAGCCATTCTTATGAAGCCAATACCTAGGGATGAAGGTTGAACAAACATGAAGAACACCATGGACAACTTCATGAAGCAGAGCTGCTACAAGAGCTCCAACTATTATACATTAAAAAAATTCCAAGAGTATTTAAGCTACATTTTTTGGGGGGGAGGTGTTTCTCTTAGAGAATTTGAACCAATTGTACTTTATACAGCCAGACTGACTTGTATTTGCCTTCCTCTTCTCAAACACGACATGAAAAAATACAAGGGATTTGCCTTCTTTCCTACTGAAATGTTGAGTAGGCAGAGATTCACATTTATTATCCTTGGACCCAAAATCCAAGAAGAATGACTCTTAGTTTATCCTGTTAACAAGGTCAAGTTGATGGAGACACACATGCATATAAGGCTGCAGTTCAGTCGTTAGGGGGAAGCTTGGAGGACATTGATTTGGGGCAATGTGTTTTAAGTGGGACCTTTGTACAAAAACAGCTTACCAAATAAATTAAGGAAAAAAAATAACCATCTTTTTTATTCAGATGTATTTCTGGAAAATAAGTGTGTGCAGGTGGGGCGGGGGATGAGCAACAAGAATACTGCACAAACATTTTAACGTATTCTTACACGTGTGAAAACTTGGAATATTCACTCAGGAGCTGACGGTTCCACCAGGTGGTAAAATGCTGGATAAAGAATTCAGGAAAGAACGTTTAAGGTTTATATTTAGCAAATGATGGAGAGCACTATAAACGTATTCGTTCTAATTCACAAAAGTCTATAATTCTTATGAAACATGCATTTTATATAAAGATGAATTATAATGCTGTACATTTTCTTCTAGAGGCATTTTAGATAGATAAATCAATCATGTACTACTTGGAAAACAAAGCTGCTTAATTTTTCCCCCAGTAACAGTGTATTCAATATAGATGCTCAGTACATTAAAATCACATGTCTATGAATCAGACTTAGGTACAAATCCTGACTCAGCCACTTGCTAGTGTATGATTTGAAAAAAGTTACCTAAATTTTCTGAGCCTCAGTTTCCTCACCTGAAATTGCAGGTAATCATATTGGTACTAGAGGGTTGATATGATGATTAGGGAATATAATTATGTAAAATGCTGAGCAAGTTAAAAGTGCTCCGTGAATTGTGCTTTTTGTTATTATTATCGCTATTTCTAAATGATAATTTCATTATAATAAAGCTTAATTGCTGTGAGTCCCCTCTCCCATGTTTCCTCTTCTTGGATTTTCTTGACCCTGGTGATTTCATGTTTTTCAATATGAATATTGCATTTTAAATTAGAAACATCTCAATTAAAAATGTAAAGGGAATTTCTACTTGAATTAAAATCAGGTTGAATATTTTCTTAAAAGAGGAGCAACAGAGAGAGAATCCAGTTCATATAGAAAAATGCAGAAAACAAAGGAATAAAAAAGAAATTATAAATAACAGGAAACAAAAATGTAAGATCCTTAGTACTTTTTCAGTGCCCAATAAATATTAGGTATCACTAGTGTGAAGTATTATTATTGAAAAACTGTGCATCAACAGAAATAGAGATAAGTTTCTGGAAATTCAAGGAATAATATACAAAACATTATTTTACCAAACAACTTAACCCATTCAGCCTTAAACGGACAATGCAAGTAAAAAGTAAATAATGATGTATGGGATCCATGCAATATAAATTCTATAATTGAATAGAGTTAATGTTATATATGCATTAATCTTTAGACCTTTCAGAAAATACAATTACTTTAGGCAACTATAGAACACATATAAAATATTTGAATCAGAGGATCTTTACTACTTCTAAAAAGCCAAACTTATACAGACTCTGAATTTCAATGCAGAGAAAATAGAAATTCATTGAAGTTAAAAATTTAAAGCCCCACCTACTCAAAAAATTTAAAAACAACTTTTGTGCTAAAGAGGAAAAAAAAAGTACAATTTCAAAAATACTTAGAAAATAGTGGTGACAACACTGTGTATTTGTAACTGTGCACTGTGGTCAAAGGTATACTCAGAGGAAAATTCATATATTTTCATTTTTAAATAAAAAGAAATTTAGAGAGACAAACAGCTGTTTAATGCAAGGGCGAGGGAAGTTCGCTGAGACCCTAAATATCTTTAATCAGATAACATTCACTTTAATCAGATAATGTGTATCCTGTATCTGTCATTTTATGACTAGAAAATCATATTGGTTTCCAATGAGATTTACTTTGAAATTATTGTATATGCTCATCATGGGTTGGCTGCAGGTCTGTGCCCTGACTCCCATTTCCAAGATGGTGAAGCAGACCTTAAGGAGATGGATCATGGCACAGGAAAAAGAGAGCATGGCCGAAGCCATGCAGTGGTTCTTAAAAGTTCTGTTCAGTGGTGGCGCATGGATCTTCTGCTCATGTATCATGACAGAAACTGACTTCAATAGAGCATGAATGTGTAATTCAACCACGGGAAAGGACAGCAAATATTTTGAACAATAATACAATCTTACCATGGTCTTCTATCTTGGTCACAAATATTTTCTTCCTTCTCTTGTGCATGCAAAATACACTCAGTCACTCCCTAAAGGAGACAACATGGAAGTCTCCTCCAATCAAAGGATCAGACTCAAAACCCCAGAATTCTTGTGCTAGTCTCTACCCCCGTTCTGCATGTGGCTTCTTCTGATCTGGAGATTATGAACGAAAAAGGAATCAGTGACAGGATAACCATAATAAGCAGAGCCTTTTGGAAAAGGAGTGAGTGGGAAGTCCACGGCAGCCACTGATTCATCCATAACAATGGTGAAAGCCCACTAAACATGCTAGCCAGGACCCTGACCCATGGCACTAGAAAATATTCCTTGAGCAAGTCCTGGTTCTGCCCCTGCAGTAGATGCCCAGTCCAATATTCTCCATGGCTCTTGGTTCCATCCTTGGGAGGTCCTTTCTTTTCCATCTTCCCCATTGACTACATATACATACCTTGGGGAACTGGTTCTCCTTGGGGGCTGAGAAGCTCTCTTGACCTGCTTCTTGGCTATAGAAACACGAGGATATGAGTGTAATCTTCCTGAGGTTGGGGTGGAGAGAGCAGAACATATTTTGTACAAAAATACAATGTACCACATATGATTTACAGGTGTTGAAACCTTCCATGGAAAACCAGTTCCACTGGCTTGGGGCCATACTTGGATTCCCTTTAGAACATGTGTTTCAGGTTCTAAGTTTTTGGCTTTTTAGTGAGCTTACAACTTGCCTTAGAAAGAAGCTCTTTGGGTTAATCAACTTACCCTCCAGTACACCCACATAGTTACGCTGACTTGGTGTTATTAGATCTCAATTGAGTCAGGAGCTCCTAGGAATTTATTCCCCACTTCTGCACCAGTCCATCAAGTCAGAGGACACTGAAATGTATCAAGATATGATGCTCTTCTTGCCTTTTGCTGCAACAGCCTTGGAATAGTCTACCTGCAATGAAAAAGGGGCTCCCATTGAGGCACTGCAGTATTTTCCTTAACTTAGTCCTAAACCTATCCCTCAAAATTAGGAAATATGAGTGATGGTTTTAGAATGAAAAAAAGGTATTTCCTTCACATTACATTTTTTTCTTTAAGGTCGTTCTGAGTTGCTTCATGGTTTCATGTTTCAATTTGATTCAAAATATACCTTTTGTTTTCAAAATAGAAATACATTTGACCAATTAAAACAAGAGGAGTTTGCAGAGATCTACGTTTACACGGATATTTTTCAGTAGATACACACTACAGTACTACAAGATCTTGTTGGTTGAATTCACAGATGCAGAACCCAGGATGTGAAGGGCCCACTGTAAGTTATACTTGTTTTTTCCATTGCTCAGAGATCCGGCACCCCTAACCCCCATGTTGTTCAAGACTCAACTGCATATTTATTATCTTTTCTGATTATAAAAGTATAGCTGCTCATTTAAAAAAACAATTAACAGGGGCTTCCCTGGTGGTGCAGTGGTTGAGAGTCCGCCTGCCGATGCAGGGGACATGGGTTCGTGCCCCGGTCCGGGAGGATCCCACATGCCGCGGAGCGGCTGGGCCCGTGAGCCATGGCCGCTGAGCCTGCGCGTCCGGAGCCTGTGCTCCACAACGGGAGAGGAAACAACAGTGAGAGGCCCGCATACCGAAAAAAAAAAAAAAAATTAACAGTATGAAATTGACAAGCCCTGACCTGGTCACCTCACCTGCTAGGAAGTAGAAATTTCCATCTGGACACCTCACATATGGAGCAGAGGCAGGTGGATGCCATAATCCAAAGATGGGCCCCATGCTTGCAGCCAGCCAGTGCTTATTTAACCAAGTCCAGTTCATCACCAGCTAATCGACAACACTCAGAGATGCTGCTTTCTTAATATGAGAACAGGTATGTGCAATGTTCTGTCTTCAGAAGACCTTCCCCAATTTCTCTAGCGTGGCTCCTGTTCCCCAGAGCCTAGACTCTGTAACTGGATTTCAC
Source organism: Aethalodelphis obliquidens (assembly GCF_003676395.1). NCBI lineage: Eukaryota > Metazoa > Chordata > Mammalia > Artiodactyla > Delphinidae > Aethalodelphis > Aethalodelphis obliquidens. Next base: position 8,103,298 of record NW_020838000.1, read on the forward strand.
CTTTGGCAGTAAAATTTCTCCACTCTGCACTCAATCTCTGAACTCTTAGTTTTTAATTTTCTTCAACAAAGATGTTTTTATGATCTGCTTGATAATTTCAACGTCTGCTTCCTATCGTTACCAGTATATGATTTTTCCTTTTTTTCTGTTTTCATTATTTTATATGTTCTTTTTTAAATTTGAATTTGTAGGAGTATTATCCTTTTGTGAAATATGTTCCAAGCTTCTCTCCAAGTTGATGATTTGTTTATTGTGTTATTTTGTCAGATAAAACTTAAACTTTAAAAAGTCAAAACTTCTAATTCTTTCTTTTATTATTTATGATTTTGGTGTCCCAAATTATACTATATTTTCCTTAATTTTTGTCCCTTTTTATTTTTTTATCAACTTTAGGGAAAAAGTTTAAAACTTGCACTTAATACATCTGTAATTCCATTTTATTTATAAGAATGTCCACTTCATATGTGTAGCTGTAATTTCATTTGGTAGAGGAAAGTTTATGATTTTTATATTTTCTCTGTCAAATATAACTTCTTTTAATATAAAATGACCTTTCAAGACAAGCAACTCCTTTATCTGTAGCACAGAATTCTACTTTGTCTGATATTGGCCCCTCAACATTGTTTCCTTTGACTAGCATTCATTAAATATATTTTTACCTGTACTTTCATGCTTAATGGCACACTTTGTGTCAGTTTTTGATGTGCATCATTGTGGGTATATAGCTGGATTTTGTTTTTGACCCAGTAAAAAATCTTGGCTTTTCATGTGGAGATTTAATTTATTTATAATCTTTGTTACTACTTATTGACTTTTAAATCTATCACCTTATTTTGTACAATCTATTTTATGCTTTCTCATTTTTCCACTCTTTCCTTACTTTTGTTATATAAGCTATGTTTTCATATTTCATCATTTCCCAGGTATGTAAAGATAGGTTCTGATTTTAATTATATCATTGGTTATATTTAATAGTTTCAAAATTAATATTTAATCTATTTTTCTCTAATCTTCAAAAATCTTAATGAAACAGCAAATTTTGAGTTTCTCCCCACCCCTTCATAAGTAAAAGAGTTCAGTACACCTCCTGCCCTAGACCTCACTTCTCAATTTTTCTTAATATAATCTGGGGTTTTAGATGCCCATTACTATAGTTACTTTTTTTTCAGTTACTATATATCTTCAATTTTGAAAACAATTCTTGACAATTATAATTATTTAATAGCTAGTTTTTAATAATATCATAATGCCTTATATTTATTGATACAGTCATTGGCAGTGCTGACTATATCTTGTATCCGTTTCCCTCTTTCCTTGAGCTTTTTGTTTCTTCACTAAGTGATTTGGAAAATATCATTATTTTTTTCCAAGAAGCACATGTGGTTGGTATATTTTAAGAACTCTTGGATCTCGAAGACTGTCTTGGCTCTGGATAAAATCATCAAGTCAGAATGTTTTCTCCAAATTCAGTAGATATTCCTTTACTAATATCTTCCATATAGTGTTGTAGAAGAGAAGTCTAAGGCTGTTTTTATTTTTGTTCTCAAGTAATTTTTAGGTAGAGTACCTGTTTAGTATCAGCACATAACTGTTTTTCATATATTATATATATATATATAAAATGATATATGATGATTTTTGTGTTAGCATGTAATAAATTCATAATTCAAAAATGGCACCAGTGTGTGTTAGCTATCTATTTCTGTGTAAAAAATTACCCCCAAATTTAGAAGCTTAAAACAACAAACATTTGTTATCAGTTCTGTGGGCCAGAATCCAGTAGAGGCTTAGCTGGGTAATTTTGACTCAGTGTCACTGGTGAGGTTGCAGCCTAGTTGTCATCTAGGGTTGTAGGCAGCTGAAGGCTTGCCTGAGGCAGGAGAATTTTCTTCTAAGATAGCTCACTCATGGCTGCTGGTTGTTGACTGGAAGCTGTAGTTCCTTTCTGGGTGTCATTAGGATGCCTCAGTTCCTTACCATGGGAACCTCCATGCAGGGCATCTGACTTCCCACAAAACAAGTGATGGGGGTGGGGGGCAGGTTGGGAGAGAAAGAGAAAACAAGAAACTGGTGCCTTTTATATCCTAGTCTCTTAAGTCACACACTGCCATTTCCACCTTATTTTATTTATTTTTTAGAAGCATGCCACTAAATCTGGTCTACACTGAAGGTAAAGGGAAGTAAGATCCACCTCTTGAAGGGAGGATTATAAGAGAACTTGGAGACATTTTTTTTTAAATTACCACACAGAATAAGACATTTGTGGGTACGGTTTCAGTGATTTTTTTCCCCCCGCAAATTATTAGCCTATGATTTCTGAGTTTTATTTAGTTTGTAATTTTCTTTTTCACTAATATCTTTGGCATTTTCTTCCATTGTATTTCTTTAGCTTTTCTTCATGAATTCTAATTACTCTACAGTATTTCTTTCAGCTTTCTATTCTGTATAGTTATATCTCTTTTGTAACTTTCACATCTGTGATTTTTTCCTTTGCACTCTGGTAAAGGATCCCAAGTTTGTACTTGATATAAATTCTGCTCCTTTTGACCTCCAATAGCATCTTAAATCATGCTCTTGTTACCAACCAGGGTTCTTGGCCTCCTTAATCAATAGAAATTGATCAGAGACCAGACAAGAAATTCAGGCAAGGCTTTATTGGAACCCCTGCTGAAGCAGGAGGGTGTGGAGAAAAGGGAATCCTCTTGCACTGTTGGTGGGAATGTAAATTGATACAGCCACTATGGAGAACAGTATGGAGGTTCCTTAAAAAACTAAAACTAGAACCATACGACCCAGCAATCCCACTACTGGGCATATACCTTGAGAAAACCATAATTCAAAAAGAGTCATGTACCACAATGTTCATTGCAGCTCTATTTACAATAGCCAGGACATGGAAGCAACCTAAGCGTCCATCGACAGATGAATGGATAAAGAAGATGTGGCACATATATACAATGGAATGTTACTCAGCCATAAAAAGAAATGAAATTGAGTTATTCATAAGGAGGTGGATGGACCTAGAGTATGTAATACAGAGTGAAGTAAGTCAGAAAGAGAAAAACAAATACTGTACGCTAACACGTATATATGGAATCTAAAAAACAAAAAAAAGAGTGGTTATGAAGAACCTAGGGGCAGGACAGAAATAAAGACACAGACGTAGAGAATGGACTTGAGGACATGGGGAGGGGGAAGGGTAAGGTGGAACAAAGTGAAAGAGTGGCGTGGACATATATACACTACCAAATGTCAAATAGATAGCTAGTGGGAAGCAGCCGCATAGCACAGGGAGATCAGCTTGTTGCTGTGTGACCACCTAGAGGGGTGGGATAGGGAGGGTGGGAGGGAGACCCAAGAGGGAGGGGATATGGGGATATATGTATACATATAGCTGATTAGCTGATTCACTTTGTTATACAGCAGAAACTAACACACCATTGTAAAGCAATTATACTCCAATAAAGATGTTAAAAAAAAAAAAAAAAAGAACAAAGAACAGGTTCCCATCTTGCTCGCTCCCTGAGGAGGAGAGAGCTGGTTCCTCATATGGGGTGAAGGGAGTGGTGTGCACAGGGGGTCGGGCAGGAGGCGTGGCTTAGGTGGTTTGCCCACCCCTTTGGTGGTGCTGAGTGCAGAGGGCATGTGCAGTATCCTGCTTTTGCTCCCAACACCCTGTTTTTGCTCCCTGCTCTTCAGAAGTTGCAGTTGGGTTTTGGTCTTTTTGTATCTTGTCCATAATTTGCCCCAGCTGGATATGCATGCAGTTAATTTTAGTCCCTTATAGTTTCTTTGTATTTTGTTACTTGAGGAGACGTTTGTCCAGGTGCAAGCCCTGCAGCAAAGGGTCCCAGGTCCCAGGTCCCAGCCTGTCTCACTATTATTTTCTTAATTTATCTTCAGTCCGTCCACATCTATTTTTAGCTCTTAATGTTGCCTTTTCATGACAACTTGTTGGCTTTCTTCCTTGGTTATACTCACCATACACATTTCAGCTCCTCCTCATCGAAGTAATTTTTCCTTGTATCAATTGAAGATGCCAAAGAGTTTCATGGAATTTTCTTCTGAACTAGCCGTTGATAATTTTCATAATTAGACTCCTCCTCTGAACTTTCCATATTGGCGTTATTTCTTCATAGGCTTAACGGTCATTTCTTTTCACTTTTGTTATAACCTTGGCATATGTCAACAAACAAGATGTGTGGCTTCCCTTAGTTCTGTCCACTTGCATAATGGTGACATTTTTTACTTATGACAACTAGAGGGTAAGTTGATGAGTTTACTCCAAGTTCAATACCTACCTTCTAGAAGGCACCCATCTGTTGCAGCTCTGCCTTATTGAGATGCATCTACTATTGCTACTCTCTGGCTTTATGATGCTGTCAACAGGCAGAAATCCTGAGATATACATATATACTCATTGATACACGTTTCCAGGCATTCTGCTTATCTCTGTGTTCCTGACTTAGAGAGTTTGTTTTGGGGGCTACATCCTTTCCTAGGATTAGAGGCATTACCATCAGCACCCCGTTTGTTTTATCTGTTTTCGTTCTGGGTATAGCTGTCTCTGTAGTGGTGTAAAATATGTGGTATTGAAGAAAAAGACTGAGCATCCTTCAGAGGCAACAGCTCTAGTGCAACAAACAGCTTCTAATTTTCTGTTTGGGGAAGATCTTGGATTCTGAGGAGACAGACAGTGGGAGAACATACAGTATCTTTGTTTTCCCCAAGTGGTTCTGTTTCACAGGGGTGACGGTTAGGCATTTCATGACATGAAACTTAAATACTTTTGTTTTTCCTCAGTCTTTTTGTCTTATAGTTAGCATTGAGTCCTTTCAGCTTCTTGCATTAAATTGCTCATAAATCCAAGTTTTTAGAATTGCTGTGAATTTTTGTTGTTTTCTGGTCTTTACCATTATTTTCATTGAAAATTAGATGAAGTTTCATTGTGGTGACCATCCAGGATGGCATTTTAACCTGGAAATTTCTCTTGGTACTATTTATATTAGCAAAAAGGAATTACAAAGCAGTATATACAATGTGATTCCAATTTCATATAATAGCAAAAAAAGGAAAACAAAAGACAAGAAAGAATTATAATATAACATTCACAGAGGTTCTCCAGACAGTAGAATTCTGGGTAACTTCTATGTTTTATTTTGAAGGTGTTTTCTTTATTTTAAAATTTTCTGTTAAAATATGTATTACTTATTAAACTAAGGAGAACAGTTTTTCAATTAGCAATTTATAACTACAAGCTAATTTATTGACAAAGGTGTTATCTTTAAGGATTAATATTATATACTTGGTGGTTTTGGGGTGGGAAGGGAAATGTATTCTCAGGTATAGAAAAAAATTTCTCTTAATAGCAGATATGTGAGAACCACAGTGTTCTATGTTTAATGTAGCACTCATTAGGTGTGGATTTATTGTCCTTCAAAGTAATTGATATATAAATATTACAACATACGTGTGTATACACACACACACAAACAGACACGTGTGTGTGTCTTCTAAAATTGATTGAAGGTGTCTGATGGCCACTTTAATAGGATACTGGTACCTTTCATCCATGAGAGGACAATAAGGAAGATTAATCTATGGCCCAGTGGTTCTCAAAGTGTCGTCCCTGGACCATCAGCCTCAGCATCACTTGGACTCATATTACAAATGCAAATCCTCAAGCTTCCCCTCAAGACTAGACCCACTGAATCAGCAATTCAAACCTGTGTTTTGAGAAACCCTCCAGATGATTCTGATATATACACATTTGAACGTCACAGCTATGGATGTTAATTAATGTCCTTTGAAGTGAGCATTATCAAACAGACAGAAGCCTTTTATAGGTATGGTCATGAAGAACCCTGCACTCTGAGAGGCAGAAGCATCTCTGATACTCAGCTGGATAACTGTTCAGAAGACATGATCTATCACAAGAGTCTGATTGAAAAATAGGAAAGTGAGAACTTGATCCTATTTCTTCTGTGGCTCTGGTGTTCCACATCTATTTATTGTGGAAAATAACAAACAAAAATATCGTGTATACTATAAACTTCTTGTGAACACATCAGTTTAACTTGTGCACCATTATTATGTGAGAATTGGCAGAGGTCCAGAAATAGGCTACACTGTGGTTCGGTGGAAATGATTTGCCAACTCTCCACCCCGGGGATGCTGATGTCAGGTGCTGATGTTGATGAGCCATGTCTAAGGTCATCTGTTGGACCACAGTGCATAGTGGTGACAATTTGGGAGTAAAGACTGAAGGTCCTAGAGCTCAGAGACCTGGAGTCAGGCTGGCCCTTCCTAGTCTTTCTTTCCATACATGGTTGACATGATGGAGGGGCCTGGGTCACCTTTCTGGGGAAGCCAGACTGAGAGGATTTGACACATCTGCTGTAGACTTTTAGGAAAGAGCTTTCTTCCACTTCCTTACTTGTGGTGTCCTTTGCTGGCAAGTGGGCTGGTAATGATGTATGTGATGGGGATATGGTACGGGTGCGGGTCCAGGTGAATGGGACCAGGCAGGGCACTTGCCTTAGACTGACAGGTAGACCAGGTACCGGCAGTCCTTTTCTTCTTAGTAGGGTTGCCAGATTTAGCAAAAACCAGACAAAACCAACAAAAACACCCGGTGTCCAGTTAAATTTGAATGTTGGATAAACAACAAATAATTTTTAGTATAAATATATTCGATGCAATATTTGAGACTTAATGTATAGTATATTGTATGCATTATTTTGGTATAAAATATTTAATATGTATAATATTTAGTATGTTATTGTAGTACAGTTAATATTTCATTATATTGTATGTCTACATGTCTTTTCTCACTCCGTGGACCTTTTGGAGGTTATGGATTATACTGTATATCTCTAGCATGCAATATTTGGGACACGCTTACTGTAAAAGATGATCTGTGTATCTAAAATTCAAATGTAACTGGGTGTCCTATATTTTGTCTGGCAACCCTCCTAGGTAAACTTGGCTAGATAGGAGACTCCATTAGGATTTGGGACAAAAGCCCTATGAGGAAAACAAAGCTTTTGCCTGAATGTTACCCTCCTTCAAGAAGCTGCTGTGAATTTGGGTGTCAGCGTTCCTGTACCCCAGTGTTTCTGTACCCCATCCTGATATCATCTTAATACAACTCACAAAGAGTGGCTATATACCTGAGTGGCTATATATTTAAGTCACTTTTATTTCCTTGAATAATTTCAAATTTCTCAAAGATGTTAAAAAGGGGTGGCGGGGGCAGTGTGGGGGGAGCATGGTCCTTTGTCATGACCCATTAATTTATTTTGAGAAATATATTTTCCTGGTTCACTCACAGCAGAAAACACCATCTCATTTCCTCTGAGTACGATTTCCAAACAGAAGTAACAGCATTGCTGATCAATGGGTCCGTCTCCAGGATCAGCAGCCACATTCAACCAGGAGCTCAGAAAAACAGTTGTGATTCCTACTTGATTTTCACATTCCTGTCTCAACAGCAGTAGGAGACCAATTTTGTTACCAAATTTTTTTTTCAATAAGAGGAAAGGCCGTTTTCTAAAAAAGCCAAGTCTGAAGCTCATCCAAGAAGGTTAAAGGAATTTACTTCGTGTCCTCCAACTTGGTCTGTTTGTCAGTCTGGGAGCAGGGTTCTGTGCAAAGGCTTGTGTGCTGCTGGCTTTCAGCTGGGGAAGTTGTGTATGAGCTACTGCTCCTCTCCCAGGTGAGAACAGGTGTACACCACTTTAAATTTCCCGTGGATCTGATTGCATCATTTGTTATATTATCCAACATAATGACATGAAATACGTAAATAATAAAATGCCAGTGGCCTGCTGAAAATTTAAAGTGAGGTCCTCTTTCTTCCATGGGAGAGCATGCTGTCAGGTGATGGAGATTTCACTGCTGAAAAATGATGACCAAGCTGAAGGAAGCCACAGGGGAAAGCTTGCTCCTCCCGCTGATGAAGCGAGTACAAAAAGGAACAGCATGGCATCACCCCTTCTCCACTCTATGCAACTGCCATATCTTCCCGCAGTTATCAGGTGCTTGACAAGACAGGTTAGCTTGGAGCAGTGTTTAAATGATAAGACAATGGAAGGAGTGTGTTCAAAGGTCAAATGCTCCAGTTTCCACTGTATGTGTGTGTATATATATATATATATATATATATATATATATATATATATATATATATAGTCACTCTTGCTTGTCTTTTTATCCAAGTGTCAACTTGATGTGGTAAATGTGTTGGGTAGAATCCACAGCACAAATGCAAAGCAGAGTAGCTTGATTAAAGATTTCCCATGGATTTGGAAACTCAAGGCAAAACTCTCCCAACCTTTCCACATACAGTCTGTCTCATTACCTAGGTTCCTTAAAATCTAAGAATGTTCCCCTAAACTTGCGTAACGCTATCAGCACTTTTCCATCCACATCATAAACAAAAGGAACTACAATTTTTTATTCAGTTGGATTCAGCACCAGTGCACCGACCACCAATTCTGGAAGCTTTGTGTGAGGTGCAAGGAGTTTAATAGTGAGTAAAATATGGTTTCTTCTGGAGGCCTCACAGGAGACATAAACAGTGTGGTGAAGGACTTAACAGGGGATCTGGCTCTGGAGCATTGCTGGTGTGTTGGGCAAGGAATGGATGCCAGCATTGTACACAGCTATGCGACTTGCCAGCTCCAAGTATTACTGCTTATGAATTAAGAATGCATTTTGATGGTACTCTGCTAATTTGCCTAGAGGAAGGAGAGTGAGAGCTATAGGAACGGAAAAATCTCCCAGATGGGTGAGACACTGATGACTGCAATGCTAGGTAAGTTGAAATTCTGCATGGATATGGTAGGAGCAAACATTATGTACTTATAGCGTGACTCTTTGGGGCAGTGTTTTGGATGGTATACTGACTATAACTATTCTGACTTAAAATATGTCATTTAAAACAAAAGTGAAAATGAGTTTTTGAGATATTATTCAGAACTATCCTGGTGTTTTATGTTTGCTTTTGGTTTTATATATGTTAGCTTCCCTTCTATGCTTTGTCTGTACTCTTACCTTCCCTCCAGTTTCAACTTGTTTTCTCTTAGCCATGGGAGTGAAAATATATTGCAAACTGATGATAGCTTAAAAGTGTGAATTGTCATGAAATGACAATTCTTTACCTCTAAATCCCTTTTTCAAAAACACAAAGGTGTAGTTTTTAGCTAGCGCTTTTTAACCGTTGGTGCAGAAGCAACCACTGAAGACTGACTTACCAAATGTCTAATGAAATGTCAATAGTATTTCCCTTAAAATGGAATAGTTATACAAAATTCCATTTTAGTTATATGCATACGTGTCTCATCTCACTTATGTATGGTTTTGCAAGCGTGGATTTTACCTTATACCTCTATGAATCCTGTATAGTACCTTAAAAACAATAGATGCTCACTAAATATAACTGGATAAATGAATAAATGAATAATTCTAGAAAAATGGGAGAGAATCATTCACAGACCTGTTGCAAAATGATACCTCATACATGTGTCTTAAATGGATAGGAGATAGAAAAACTAAGGAACAGAAGTATCAAAATTTCTGGGTCCATAACAAATAGTGCTTTCCAGATTCAAACCTGCCCAATGAATCACTATTTTATTCTAACAGATCTCAGGCTTACCACCAACATGGCAGAACATCAAGTTAGGTTGATGGATGAGCTGATCTTTTTCCTCAAGTCCTTGGTCCTCTTGATCTTGGTCTTCCATTCAGAGATTCACATTCCATAGTGTAAGTAGAGATCTACAAAACTAGTTCCCATATGTTTGGCTGGTAGAGGCCAGATACTAGAAAATAAAGTAGTTAGGTCAAATGTTCAAGGGTTGAATCTCAGCTCTGCTACCTGCTAGTGACCTGACTGCCATGGCTCTCATTTCCCTCCTTTACAAATGGGGGAAAGTAGTTGTGAGAATTAAGTTGGAAAAATGAGTATAAAGCAGCACATAGTAAGACCTTGTACATAATAAAATTAGAGACTACTGGGGAAGATGGGATCCTTTCCTCCTGTTGAAAGTTGGAAGTAAATTTCGAGCTAGGCCTTAAAAGAAGAGCAGGGTTTTCTTCAGTTAGTTTTGTTTTAGGCACAGAAATAAGGGAATGAGATTCCAGACAGAGGAAACAGCATGAGCAAAGGCACTGGGGTTAGAAAATACAGGAGGGATCAGAAGACCATCCATCTATGGACCATACGTGGCCCCTAGAGCATAGGGAAGAGTACACTGGGTGGAGAGGAGGACATTCAAAGTCATGGACTTGTTCATAGCACAGAATGTGTTAGAACCTATCTCTTGGCTCCCAATGAATGATTTCTTTAACAAATATCAATCTTCCTGATACTAGAATTTAAATTTCCAGCAGTTTTCAGTATCTCTAAGGAATTTTAACTGCAGTCTACACAGATTGCTGGGGAGAGGCTCTTTATTCAACCCCCTGAAAGCCAAGAGCCTACCTGTTCTGGGTGAATATTAAAGGCTTCTCAGTATGCGTCGACAATAGGGGCAGATGTTACTGCCAATATTTTTAGACAGAATTCAGAGACCTGCTAAGAATTCTGAGCAGCTGAGCATTTACGCTCCATAGAGGCTATTCGTCATCCCACAGACATATCTTTAGATGCTCTAGTATGAAGTTTGCTCATCTTGATCATGCAATTCCAACTTCAGCTGACTGTGGACGGTTACTTAGTAATTTTGATTTAAAGAAGTGCAGTGGGGTACACTTAGAGTGGACCAACCTATTTATAGACAGGAAGCCCAGAATTACTGTCATGCGTTGGGAAAATTATGGTTCTACTTATAATGACTTCTAACTTTCCATTACCTTCAGCTAAAGGGAAATAACAACTGTTTCTTTTTTTAAAAAATAAATTTATTATTTATTTATTTATTTTTGGCTGTGTTGGGTCTTCAGTTCCTGCGCGCGGGCTTTCTCTAGTTGCAGCGAGCGGGGTCTACTCTTCATTGAGGTGCACGGGCTTCTCATCGTGGTGGCTTCTCTTGTTGCAGAGCACGGGCTCTAGGCTCACGAGCTTCAGTAGTTGTGGCATGCAGGCTCAGTAGTTGTGGCACACGGGCTTAATTGCTCTGCAGCATGGGAGATCTTCCTGCACTAGGACTCAAACCCGTGTTCCCTGCATTGGCTAGCTGATTCGTAACCACTGCACCACCAGGGAAGTCCCACAGCTGTTTGTTTTTAACTTGGTTTTTTGATTCACTGTGCAGGAGTGCAGTGATTAGCACAAAATGTTCAATAGCATATGATAGATGTTCCATGACATATGATAGGCATATTTTCATCAATATTTGTCGAATGAATAAACGAATGAAATCAGTTGAACCATACTTTTAAGTTGTGTTTCAGAATGTGTGGAGCATTGGTTAAAGCTGATGCCTATGACCATGTTATTATTATATACAAAAAAGAAGCAAGATATATTCTAGAAAGATTCCTGGGCAGGTGTCAGTTTAGTGACCTTGAGCTAGTCATTTAACCTCTCTTATTTCCTCTTTAGAAAAATGAAGGGTTTGAACTCAGTGATAACTAATGTCCCTTCTGGCTCCAAAACCCCATGACCTAAATTCTGGTTTTGCTGATACTCTTGTACATGAAATGATCCCTTGTCACATCGGCCTGAAGTTGAACTCTTCTGTTTCACATTGGAAGCCTCGCAATCCATCTTAAATTTCTTCATGAAAATAATATCTTCTTTAATGGTTTGTTGCCTGACTGGAATGTTTTTCTTCTGCACAACTGTTGCACTTTATACATGTACATTTCTGATGCTGGCCTCTTTCTCTCTAGCTGGGCATCTGAGAGGCAGAAACTGTGCTTTATTCATCTTTATGTCCTTTAAGCACCTAACACCATGCCATGCAGAACAGAATCCCTTCTTTACAATCCCAGTGTTATTTGTTTCACAGTCATCCTGGAATAATGGTTCCACCCTAATTTGTGGGTTTAATAAAATGCAGCTGCTACAGCAGCCAACCCATTTCATCTCTCTCTCTCTCCCTCCTTCACTGTGTTCTAGCCATAAGGCTGCTTTCGAGTCCTCAAAAAGGCCAAGTCTGTTGTGGCTTCTGGAAGCATGTCCTGTCGGGAATGCTTTTTCCTGAAGTCCTCATTCAGGTGTCATTACCAAAGTCACCATCTCAGAAAGGAATTTCCTAGCAACCCCCCTCCGGGTTACCCCTTCAGCAAATATTGCCTCTTCCTTATAAGCCCACTGACTGAAATGCTTATGGATTTTAAACTAGTTTTGTTTTCCTTTCCCACTAGAATATAAACTCTGTGGAAGCACAGAGTGTGTCTCTCTTGCTTTTGCCTCTATCGCCAGCATCTGGAACAGTGCCTGGCACACGGTGGTTTGTTAAATATTTGTGGGATGACTTCAGTGCCCTTTTCCACCCTCTTCACCACCTGTCACCTGCTGCCCCTTCCCACTAGGTCCTCACCACTTCCTCCCCCTTTGCCTTTGGCCCACCTTGGTCACTGACCATCACTGAGCACTGCCATGAAACGTCATTTAGCTTTTGCTACCTTCACACAATCAACCAGAAAATTCCTTCTATGCGCCCCATTTTATGACTCACAATAGGGATTGTCATCTGTAAACAAGCAAAGATTTTATTTTGTCAGGGAACAGAGAAAAGTTCTTTGAAATTTTAATGTGATGCTATTGCTAGACATTCCATGGTTAGAATAATGGGAATGCCATTGAAAGCATGCGGGAAACTTGCAAGTAAACTTGCCAGTTTATGGAATAAAAGTGTGCTAATAAGGATTGTTGAAAGACTTTGTTAGCAGCGATCTTATCTTGGGTTCTACATATAGAAGAAAGAAAAAGCAATAGCTCACCATCAGGCAAAGCAAATAAACTAATATTTTAAAAATAACCATAATCTGATGACATCGGAGAACATTTCACGTGTATTATCAGGACAGCTTTTCGCAGGAGGACGGCCCTCCAAAGAACACTCGACTCCCGAAAGCCCCATTAAAAACCTTATAGGCAGAAGAGCAGGTGGAAACAGTTTCAGCCGTAATCCTGCTGTAGTCCCAAACATTTCCTTAGGTGGCTGTGGTAGTCAGGGGACTGTCCCAGCTCTGCTATGTGTCACAAAGGACTGAAATGTGTGCATCCCAGTTTCCCTTGCCAGCTGGAACTCCGGCAATGGAAGGTTCTGGAAGGAAATTGGATTGGAAGGAGGGAAAAACCCAGAGTCTCTCTCCTGTTTCGCTGCTTTGGACTGTGCCCTCCAGCAGTGGTTGCCTGGCCTCTGGAGATAAGCCCTGGCACCTGGCTCTGGTTAGACCACTTCTTCCTTCTATCCTTCCAGCCTGAGAGAAGGGCAGCTTCCTGCTGTCATTATCTGGGCTGTCTCACCATTTCTTCTCTCCCCTTTTGTTCTGTACAGTATCTTTCTTATTACTTCCTGATATAAACTTCCGTCTTTTGAAAGATTTGGTGAGAGTTCTCTCATTCAGAGTATATCCTGACGGTTACAATAGCCTGGGAGTCATCAGTTTGGGACCTTTGTGTTTAAATTTCTGAACCTGTGATCTTTGGAGAGGCTTTAAGAAAGAAAAAATCCCATCTCCATCAACATGGACCATATTCTTTTCAGGCACTCTATGCCGCGCTTAATCTCTATTGGAAAAAAGTAATTGAAGTTTAAGAAGGATGGAACGTTCATGCATAATAATAATGAAAGCATGGTTTAAATGTAATAATGGGAACTTCAGTTTTTAAAAGACCCATTTAAGTAGCTAATTAATAAAAGAACAAGGAAGGGCAATAGAAGGTTCTCAACACAAAGCGACTCACCCAGAGCACAAACAAAAACAGCTTTCTTAGAAACCAAGGATGTTTGCCTATTCACAGGATGTGGACAGCTCGAAACTCATTCTACTGATCCTTGAGAACAAGCTAAATTCAAAGCCAAAGGACGCTGAATAAAACATTGCTAGAGAATTATGTATCTCCACACAATATGCAGGGAAGATAAGCAAGAAGGGATTCGAAGGCTTCGCTAATAAGGCAAGCCGAGTCCCTTGTGATACCAAAATATAGGGCTGTGCGTTCCAAGAGGGGACACAAACGCCAGTGGCAGAGAGGAGAGACAGTATTGTTAGAAAATTGGAAACAAATTAGACAACCCATAATTTTAAAAGTTTAATTTACCTGAAGTGAATACCATAAGACATAGACCTGCCTCTCTTTGGTGAAGAGACAGTAGCTTGAGGAGTTTTGATGTCACCTACTCAGGTATGCTCTAATTTTCAGACTGCTTTGCAGAAGACCAAAAGACATGACCAGAATGCATCTGCCTCAAATGGAAGTTTCTGTGAAAAAGAGTTTAACCTGTAAAACTTTGCTCTGCTCATTTATTCTGCTCCTTCTAGCCCTCCGCAGGCTACTACAGCTCTCCCCTTCTTTCTCTGGCTTCTGCAGACTGTAACTCTTGAGACCACGAAGAGCTTTCTCTTTTGTGACTTCTTTCCTCCTCTGATGGCATGCCATGTTCTCATGGTCTAAAAGCTTGCCATTAAAAACAGATCAGGCACAAATATGTCCTGAGGAATATGGGATTGTTAACCATCCAGAATGCTGCCTATTTTGGGGAGATAGTTAAAGGTATGGAGTATTAAAAAGCCACTGATTTTCATTCTCGCTCCAACACATCAATCTTTGTGTGCTATTAGACAAATGACTTGAGGTCCATTTATTCTACACTTAAAAGGAGGATAATATTAATAGTACCGTATTGCTAGGGTTTCTTAGCTGCAAATAACAGCATCCACTTTGGCTGTTTTAAGGTGAAATTGAAAAGTTTAAAGATATTAGGCAACTCATAAAATCAGCAATGTAGTCACAGGCTCAATCGTAAAGTTTCAGAACAATGGGCAACACCCTAAACCATGAGGAAGAATCGGATGAATGAGGAAGCTCCCACAGCAGCTGCTGCCTCCTGGACCCACGTGGACAGGAACTCTCCTGGATTCACCACTGTCACCCATTTCTGCTTTCACCGTGCCAAGAAAATGAACGTCCCTCTCTGCCATGCAGAGCTTCTGACCTCAAGTTCCTCAATTCTGAATGAAGTCTTGTGGGGGAAATTCCATCAGGTAGAGGTGACGATACAACTCCACCCTAGCTGCAAAGGAGTCTGGGGTAGGCAAATGTTTGTGTGCATCTTGGGAAGGTGGGACTCATACAGGGAATTATCAAAACAACAGGTGTCCACTACAGATGTAGAAAACAAATTTATGGTTACCAAAGGAGAAAGGTGAGGGAGGGATAATTTAAGAGGTCAGGATTAACAGATACACACTACTACATATAAAACAGATAACCAACAAGGATCTACTGTATAGCACAGGGAACTACACTCAATATTTTGTAATAACCTATAAGGGAAAAGAATCTGAAAAAGAATATATATATATATGTATGTATAACTGAGTCACTGCGCTTTACACTTGAAACTAACATGACATTGTAAATCAACTATACCTCAATTAAAAAAGAAACAAAACAGGTGTCCACTGTCAGTACTGCCAGATGTAACTGGAGTAGGGAATGTGAGGTGATGCACATAAAACATTTAATAGATGTTCAGCCCATAATACACCCCAAAAGCCTGGATTTTATTAATAGTTGTTATATGAAGCTGGGTATAACCCGAATACCACAACTGAGCACCAACTAACGGTTTGTCAGGGAAAATAAGCTCAACCACTAGGAACTCTCATACAACTAACCCCAATATTCACTTTAAAAAGTCAAGAACAAGGCCTTCACCAGTGAATATGGAGACCACAAGCCTAGTCATTGGGCTGAGGGTGGGGAAAGCAGGTGCAAGGATTCTGTAGATTCATGTGAATAGACACAAGGGAATCCTGGGAAGCAGACCCTGGATTGAACCGACATGAGAGGAATCAGGAGATGTGATTGTACGTAAAGTCCTGCTTATCAAAGAATGCTTGGCCTTTCGTGACTGTTTTTGTCCACCTATTTCTAGATGAAAGATAATTGTGATTGTTTATACTTTGGTTGAATGGCACTTATGGAGAGAATGTATTATTTTTCAAAGGCAGTTGTTGCAATACAAGACATAGACTAGGTAACTAAAGAAACTTAGGACTCCTACGTTACCCTCCCTTCTTCTCCAAACTCTGTGTAGAATTGCGTACCACTGTGTAATACAGAAGAGGTTACTCTTCCACAAACAGATAACGCATGTGGTGGTTTGCATGAAAGCCTGGATGTGGCACAACCCTTTTCCTTAGCTCCTAGGAGATGGGCTTTTATCCTGCTTCCCTTTAGCATAGGAGGCACCTTCAGTTTAAAATGCAGATGTTCTTGGCTACAGTTGCTATGTGAAACGTTATGAGATAGAAATTACTGTAGCAATTAATAATAGGCAAAGGTTTTACCTTTGATGTGCTGCATCCTGCCTGCAATTGAGTCTTTTTGATTGTATTCATGGTGCAGCTCTAACTTCCCATTGGGTTTCTGGCTGTTTGTGTGCTTAGCTGGATGTCTGTTTCTATTTAGTCAAGGCTATGAATGCCTTTCAGACTTATTTTCGACTGCTTTGTAAACCCATATGGTTTAAGTTGAAAGGGAGATTTACACTATTACTCTCTTGGATATTAAAACCTACTTGCGTCCTTCATTTCTCTGTCCTTAAAAGATGTTGTGATTTATAAAGAAGGTACATAGAATTTTGTGCTCAGTGTAGCCAAAATGAGAACAAAGACAATCCAGAAACTAGGCTCTCCCAAAGCCAAATATTTTGGTAAAATAAAGACCCCAAATATATGTAAAATTGTTACAACTTACAAAACCTGTTCACATATACCAGAGAGGTATTTAATGTAACCAGTGATTGGGTGGACATTGCATGCTTTTACTTGTCCAGCATCTTTTTCTCTTTCTTCTGGGAATAACTTCCTAATTTTATTTTGAGAAACAGCTCCTCCCTAACTAAATACAATATTGGTGAGTGTGTTAATCAAGGTTACATGACATCTCCTGGCAAATGGATGGGCACACGGTTAAGGAGATGTTGGTCTCCTTCCTCCTAAAATGTGACTAGTGAGCACAATTCCTCAAAGACCAAAGATAGTTGCAGGTCATTCATTTTGACCATGCACCCCTAAAAAGGCTTCTTGTTAAGTTAACCTATGCAGGTTCTAATACTTTCCAAAGCTTGAGTTTGAGCTTTTCCTCCAATCCTAGGGGCTATGTGATATCCATTTAGTAAGACCATGCGTTCTTTTTTCTTAGGATCTTTCATCAGCAACCAAAGAACCCTGATACAAAAACTGGAGCATGGAGTGGGAGAGAGCTCTCACTGTCAGGAAAATGTATAATATATGGAATTAGAAATTAAGCGAAATACACTGAGGCACTACGTTGCTGCCTCTGGGTATGCGGCATCATATGCCCACTGAAAACAAAAATCTAGGGTATATGTTTCAACTCCACATAACAACTTAAAAGGCATGAGAAATTCTGGCACCGGAGTGGAGTTAGCATTGAATATCTTTAAGGTAAGGGAATGGCAAATTGAAAGATATAAATTCTTTGGCCTCAAGGCCCTAAATGAACTTTAGAGACTGTCCTGACTGTGCTGAAAGGATCTCTTGCCTCATATAAATAAAGGCTAAGACCACCAAAATACAAAGCCCAGAGTAATGTTCACAAAATTGCTGGACAATAATGACAGTTGAATTCACAGCCACACAAAGCCTGTTACGTGAAGCTTAGGTAGTGGCCTGACTCCCGACAATAGGAATGGTGATATCCAGAGAGAATTCAGAGTGCCTGCAAAACACTGACTTCACAAACACCCTCTGAGAAACTCCCATGAAATACCCCCTACTTCCTCTACTGCCTGAGGAAGCTGAGAGGAGCCTGACCCTAGCTACCTCCTCTCTGCCCCCACCCCCCATCTGATTTCAGCATGGACAGGGTGGGGAAAATATGGAATCCGAGACAAAAAAGGGTTGCATGGCTTGCTAACATATATCAGCAAAATCTGTGGTTTATTTGTGGGGGCGGATTTCGAAAGTACTGGATCTAAAAGCACAGAGGGGTCTGAATTCTGCAATGTGAAGGTGCTTGTAGAATGTTTGTCCTCAGCGTGTGCGCTCAGACACCCGGCTGTGGCTCTAAAAGCTCTCAAGTCTGGTTAACGCAAACATCGATCTAACACTTTCCCCAGAAAGAGAAGAAAAGGCCAGAAATCCTATGACGTAATGGAGAACGATGGTTCTCAGTGTGTGATCCCAGACCAGCAGTATCATTATCATTTGGGAAATTGTTAGAAAGGCAGACTCTCGGGCCCCAGCCCAGATCTGCAGGATCAGAAACTCGAGGGACAGGACACAACAAACTGTGCTCCAACAAGCCCTCCAGGAGATTCCGATGCATGTTCAAATGTAGGGGAATAAATTTAAAAACAGGCAGGCTGAAATGCTGGTTTGTTTCTCTTATGTACGTTCTGCCCATGCACTCCCCACCTATGCCCTTCTAGAGGGGCCACAAGATTCACTCATTCAGGAAGGCCTTGAGCACAAAATCGTGGAAAGAACTCTCTTGGCTCTTCTCTCTAGGATGGGAAGACTTAAGGAAAGGCGTATACTAGAGACTCCCCTTAACTTCACTGGGCACCATCTCATGGCAGCAGAGAGACAAGATGTCAACTTATAGAGGCATCAAGGCTGATGACATCATCAAAAATATCCACAGATCCCTCTGCATGTTCTTAATTAAACATGGCTTGCAAGCCTTCAAATTAATAAGGAACCATCCTTTAGTCTTTCTTGATTTATTTAATACACAATTAAAAACACTCCAGGTCTGGTGACTAGAAGTCCAACTTGAGCCATCACCTTAGGGACCCATAGCCCCTTGCTAGATCTCAGACCTGAGTCAGTTATGAACCCAGAGTCCCAAAGCTGAAAGAAAGATGGAACCCCTGGAAGAGAAAGCCTGCTGTTCACTATTGATGCTTATTGCATATTTTCCATGTAGCCTTTCAAGGAAGGGTCCTGCACACATGTATCAAGGTAACTGTGCCCTGGGAAAAGGAAATATTTGGGGGAATTTTGACTGAATTCTGCCTGACAGTAGATTCAGTAGGATCTCGAATATATCCAAGAGTTAATTCCCCAGATTTTTAATACACAGTTGGAATAGATGTTGTTGGCAGCCATCAGAATTCCTTCTTTAGATCTTTGAGTAGGTCAGGGCTATTACAGAAAGGTACCCATTGAACTGATGCTGCTCCCCCGCCATGTCAAAGAACAAATCAAAAGGCATTGAGCATCCCTGAAGGGAGCCTGGCAATCAGAGCCATACTTTGATGTAACAGACTTGATGGATATAGGGGAAGTGTAACATTCATGTACCGGTCACTAAAACTAAGGGTGGGCTTAGAGCATTGATGGTGAAGTATGTCCATCTCCAGGGAGCCTGACATGTCACAGTGGTCAGGAGCATGGACTCCAGCACTAACCAGACTGCCTGGGTTTGATCCCAGCTCTGCCACATATGAGCTGTGTGACCGTGGGTATCCCTTAACTTCCATGTGTCTAAATTTCCCCCTGTATAAAATGGAGATGGTAGTAATAATTCCTGATGTATAGGATTATTATGAGGAATGAATGAGTTAATATTTGCAAAGCACTTAGTACAGTATGTAGCACATACTAAATGCTCTGTAAGTTGTTATATAAAATCAGAGAAATTGGGAGCTATGTCCCAGTTTGTTTTTATTTATTCACGACCGATGGCTACATTTGTCCTGTAGATTATTGTGTCAAGGGTTTAAGTTGGTTCAAATCAACTATATTTGATACGCTCATCTAGACAATGGATGGTCCTTTCAGCTCATCTGCATTAGTTTCTTAGGGCTGCTTTAACAAAGCACCACCGACTGGATGGCATGAAATGACAGAAGTTTATTTTCCCATATTTCTGGAGGCTAGAAGTCCAAAATCAAGGTGTCAGTCGGGCCATACTCCCTCTGCAACTTGTAGGGAATCTTTTCTTTCCTCTTCCTAGCTTCTGGTGGTTTGCAAGCAATATTTGAAGTTTCTTGGTGTGTAGGTGCATCACTCCAATCCTCCGTCTTCACGTGGCCTCCTCCTTGTATCCCTGTGTCTCTTCTAAGTACACCCGCCATATTCTATTGGGCCCCCCCCATACTCCCCTCCCCTCACAACCACTCTTCCCCTTATGACCTCATCTTAACTTTACTAATGCTATGGACAATGACCCTGTTTCCAAGTAAAGTCACAGTTTGAGGTACTAGGAGTTAGAGCTTCAAAATACATTTTGCAGGGAGATACAATTCCACCCATAAGAGTATCTTCAAATTAACCGTAATGCCTGTGGATAGGCATGTGCTTTTGATTTTGCTACAGGTGCTGCCACTCCATGTTGCCTCATCTCATACCTGACTTGCTTTATTAATTCACATGACCTGCTTTCCCTTTGCTCTAGACCATGACTATTAACTGACATTTGGGTCAGAAAAGTAGAAACAGCTTTATAAAATTGGATCATGTTCCACACACCTAGAAACACCATGTGTCTATACTTCAATGCTATAGAAAATATCAGATTTTGAACTTTTTTTCTCTCTAAGAGCTCAAGCTTTGGAATCAGATGCATTTGGGGCCAGCTGGCATCTCCACCCCTTGCCAAAAATGAGTCTAAACTGAACTGGTTTTATCATCTATAAATTGGAAAAATTAATATCCATCATATTGAGTTGATCTGATTATTAAGTAGAATCATCTATGTGAAGTCTTTAGTATAGTTCCTGGCACATAGTAGGCTCTCAAAAAATGGTAGCATAGCAGCAGTGGTAGTAGTAGCAGTAAGAGTGGTAGCCATTCCTAGATAGGTATTAACATCAAAATTTACAAAGTTGTACTTTAGCCATGCATTCTGGTTTTTAATTATATTTGTTGATTATATATTCTTATTCATCTTTTTAAAAAACTGATTATATATTTAATTTAGCATCTTTTTCTAAGAAATCAGGACCTTAATACTTATCTGTCCTTGTGCCACAGGGTCTTGCCTGCTCTTGACACAAACTGACCCTGTCTGTGCCTGGTGACATTAGTATACCACTTGAAAATTAATTGCATATATTTTTTATATTCAGCTACATCTTCAGCATGCTCTTAGCATTCAGACTTCATGTATCCTTGGTCTATGTTTGCATTATTTGTTCACCCCTGGAGTAAAAAGCCAAAGAAAGATTAATTCATAAAAAATGAATGGTTGTTGAACCTCTTCAAAGCCTTGATTTACTGTATAATTAGTAGACAACACTAGAAAACAGAGTATCTTTCTGCCTGTGAATTAAGTAAATTGATTAATTCATTAATTACACATGATAACTCCATAGATAGCATAATTGTATCACTGGTTAACAAAACACAGCAAAAGAATCAAGCATGTTTTCAACATGGTCCAAAATTTAATTTACAATATTAGGTTCCTCTCTTAGAATCCTAATTAAAGATCTCAGGAAAGCCATATATAGTCCAAACATATTTCTGGAAGGAGAGTTGTATTACTTACAAAGCATTGTCACAATTAGGAATAATCCTTTTTTCTTCCAGAATTTCATCCCAACCAGGAATCACTTATTCATTCGTTTATAATCAACAGAATATTACTGAGCAATATCTGTCTTTATGGGATTTACGTAAGCTTTGGGGATACAGCAATGAACAAGTCAAACAAAGATCCCTGCCTTCATGGAACATACATTTGAAAGCTATTCTGTTCATTATGGTAGGTAACCACCAGCCTCATGTGGCTATTGATGTGTAAATTTACATTGATTGAGTTTAAGAATTCAGTTTCTCTTTAGGTAGGTTTATTACTAGGTATTTTATTCTTTTTGTTGCAATGGTAAATGGGAGTGTTTCCTTAAATTCTCTTTCAGATTTTTCATCATTAGTGTATAGGAATGCAAGAGATTTCTGTGCATTAATTTTGTATCCTGCTACTTTACCAAATTCATTGATTAGCTCTAGTAGTTTTCTGGTAGCATCTTTAGGATTCTCTATGTATAATATCATGTCATTTGCAAACAGTGACAGTTTAATTTCTTCTCTTCCGATTTGGATTCCTTTTATTTCTTTTTCTTCTCTGATTGCTGTGGCTAAAACTTCCAAAACTATGTTGACTAATAGTGGTGAGAGTGGGCAATCTTGTCATGTTCCTGATCTTAGTGGAAATGGTTTCAGTTTTTCACCATTGAGAATGATACTGGCTGTGGGTATGTCATATATGGCCTTTATTATGTTGAGGTAAATTCCCTCTATGCCTACTTTCTGGAGGGTTATTATCATAAATGGGTATTGAATTTTGTTGAAAGCTTTTTCTGCATCTATTGAGATAATCATATGAGTTTTCTCCTTCAATTTGTTAATATGGCTTATCACATTGATTGATTTGCATATACTGAAGAATCCTTTCATTCCTGGGATAAACCCCACTTGATCATGGTGTATGATCCCTTTAATGTGCTGTTGGATTCTGTTTGCTATTATTTTGTTGAGGATTTTTGTATTATATTCATCAGTGATATTGGCCTGTAGTTTTCCTTTTGTGACATCTTTGTCTGCTTTTGGTATCAGGGTGATGGTGGCCTCATAGAATGAGTTTGGGAGTGTTCCTCCCTCTGCTATATTTTGGAAGAGATTGAGAAGGATAGGAGTTAGCTCTTCTCTAAATGTTTGATACAATTCACCTGTGAAGCCATCTGGTCCTGGACTTTTGTTGGTTGGAAGGATATTTTTGTTGTTGTTTTTGTTTTTGTTTCTTACGGTACACAGGCCTCTCACTGTTGTGGCCTCTCCTGCTGTGGAGCACAGGCTCTGGACACGCAGGCTCAGCGGCCATGGCTCACGGGCCCAGCCGCTCCGCAGCATGTGGGATCTTCCTGGACCGGGGCACAAACCCATGTCCCCTGCATCATCAGGCGGACTCTCAACCACTGTGCCACCAGGGAAGCCCTGTTGGAAGGATTTTAGTCACAGTTTGAATTTCAGTGCTTGTGATTGGTCTGTTTATATTTTCTATTTCTTCCTGGTTCAGTCTCAGAAGGTTGTGCTTTTCTAAGAATTTGTCCATTTCTTGCAGGTTGTCCATTTTATTGGCATATAGTTGCTTGTAGCAATCTCTCAGGATCCTTTGTATTTCTGCAGTGTCAGTTGTTACTTCTCCTTTTTCATTTCTAATTCTATTGATATGAGTCTCCCTTTTTTCTTGATGAGTCTCGCTAATGATTTATCAATTTTGTTTATCTTCTCAAAGAACCAGCTTGTAGTTTTATTGATCTTTGCTGTTGTTTCCTTCATTTCTTTTTCATTTATTTCTGCTCTGATCCTTATAATTTCTTTCCTTCTGCTAACTTTGGGGTTATTTTTGTTCTTCTTTCTCTAATTACTTTAGGTGTAAGGTTAGGTTGTTCATTTGGGATGTTTCTTGTTTCTTGAGGTAGGATTGTATTGCTATAAACTTCCTTCTTAGAACTACTTTTGCTGTATCCCATAGGTTTTGGGTCGTCATGGTTTCATTGTCATTTGTTTCTAGGAATTTTTCTGATTTCTTCTTTGATTTCTTCAGTGATCTTTTAGTTATTTAGCAGTGTATAGCTTAACCTCCATGTGTTTGTATTTTTTACAGATTTTTTCCTGTAATTGATATCTAGTCTTATAGCATTGTCGTCAGAAAAGATACTTGATACGATTTTAAATTTCTTAAATTTACCAAGTCTTGATTTGTGACCCAAGATATGATCTATCCTAGAGAATGTTCCATGAGCAGTTGAGAAGAAAGTGTATTCTGTTGTTTTTGGATGGAATGTCCTATAAATATCAATTAAGTCCATCTTGTTTAATGTATTATTTAAAGCTTGTGTTTCCTTATTTATTTTCATTTTGGATGATCTGTCCATTGGTGAAAGTGGGGTGTTAAAATCCCCTAGTAAGTTACTGTCAATACCTAGGTATAAACCTACCTGAGGAGACAAAAGACCTGTATGCCAAAAACTATGACACTGATGAAAGAAATTAAAGATGATACAAACAGATGGAGAGATATACCATGTCCTTGGATTGGAAGAATCAACATTGTGAAAATGACTATACCACCCAAAGCAATCTACAGATTCAATGCAATCCCTATCAAACTACCAGTGGCATTTTTCACAGAACTAGGACAAAATATTTCACAATTTGTATGGAAACACAAAAGACCCCAAATAGCCAAACCAATCTTGAGAAAGAAAAACGGAACTGGAGGAATCAGGCTCCCTGACTTCAGACTATACTAAAAAGCTACAGTAATCAAGACAGTATGGTACTGCAAAAAAACAGAAGTATAGATCAATGGAACAGAATAGTAAGCCCAGAGTTAAAGCCACACACATATGGTCACCTTATCTTTGATAAAAGAGGCAAGAATATACAGTGGAGAAAAGAGCCTCTTCAATAAGTGGTGCTGGGAAAACTAGACAGCTACATATAAAAGAATGAAATTAGAACACTACCTAACACCATACACAAAAATAAACTCAAAATTGATTAAAGACCTAAATGTAAGGCCAGACACTATAAAACTCTTAGAGGAAAATATAGGCAGAACACTCTATGACATAAATCACAGCAAGATCCTTTTTGACCCACCTCCTAGAGAAATGGAAATTAAAAAAAAAAAAACAAATGGGACCTAATGAAACTTCAAAGATTTTGCACAGCAAAGGAAACCATAAACAAGATGAAAAGACAACCCTCAGAATGGGAGAAAATATTTGCAAACGAAGAAACTGACAAATAATTAATCCCCCAAATATACAAGCAGCTCATGCAGCTCAATATCAAAAAAACAAACAACCAAATCCAAAAATGGGCAGAAGACCTAAATAGACATTTCTCCAAAGAAGATATACAGATTGCCAACAAACCCATGAAAGAATACTCAACATCACTAATCATTAGAGAAATGCAAATCAAAACTACCATGAGGTATCATCTCACACCAGTCAGAATGGCCATCATCAAAAAATCTACAAACAATAAATGCTGGAGAGGGTGTGGAGAAAAGGGAACCCTCTTGCACTGTTGGTGGGAATGTAAATTGATACAGCCACTATGGAGAACAGTATGGAGGTTCCTTAAAAAATTAAAAATAGAACTACCATATGACCCAGCAATCCCACTACTCAGCATATACCCTGAGAAAACCATAATTCAGAAAGAGTTATGTACAACAATGTTCATTGCAGCACTATTTACAATAGTCAGGACATGGAAGCAACCTAAGTGTCTGACAGATGAATGGATAAAGAACGTGTGGCACATATATAAAATGGAATATTACTCAGCCATAAAAAGAAATGAGACTGAGTTATTTGCAGTGAGGTGGATGGACCTAGAGACTGTCATACAGAGTGAAGGAAGTCAGAAAGAGGAAAATAAATACCGTATGCTAAGACATATATATGGAATCTAAAAAAAAAAAGAAAGGTTCTGAAGAAACTATTGGTAGGACAGGAATAAAGACGCAGACATAGAGAATGGACATGAGGACATGGGGAGGAGGAATGGTAAGCTGAGACGAAGTGAGAGAGTGGCATGGATATATATACACTACCAAATGTGAAATAGCTAGTGGGAAGCAGCCACATAGCACAAGGAGATCAGCTCAGTGCTTTGTGCCCACCTAGAGGGGTGGGATAGGGAGGGTGGGAGGGAGATGCAAGAGGGAGGGGATGTGGGGATATATGTATACCTATAGCTGATTCACTTTGTTATACAGCAGAAACTAACACAACAATGTAAACCAATTATACTCCAATAAAGATGTTAAAAAGAAAAAGGAATTCAGTTTCTCAGTCCCATTAGTCAAATTTCAAGTGACTGACAAGCACATGTGGCTCATTGTTACTGTATGCAACAGCACAGAGGAACGTTTTCAATGTTGGCAGAGAGTTCTCTCACAGTATGCTTTTCTAGAGGGTGGAGACAGAACGAACGATAACTATTAAATAAGGAAGACATGTTTAGACTGTGATTAAAAACTCTGAAGGAAATGACAGGAAAATGTGATAGAGACCATTTGGAGACTGGGATGGCCACTTTCTACGAGGCAATTGGGATAGACACCTCTGACGAGAGTGCATTTTAGTTAAAACTTAAAGACTTCAACTCTGTGAAAAGCTGTCAAAGCAGAGGCACGCACATGTGCAAAGTCTTTGAGGCATGGAAGACCTAGATGTGCTTGAGGACAGGAAGAGGTGTGACTGGAGGACAATGAGAGATGGAGTAAGGAACACAAGACGTCGCAGGGGAGGAAGCCACGACAAAGAGTAGGGTCTTGTGCTCTGTTCCACTGGAAAGTGCTAAAGATTAGATTGAAAGGAGATGAACGTCTGATGAGTGTTTCAAAAGACAGGTTTCTGTGTGAGGAACAGAGTGGTTGGGGGCAAGATTGGAGGGTGAGAGGCCTGTTCGAAAGTAAAATATTAAGGTAAATGGCGCTGGAATTGTGGCAATGCCTTTGGAAATTAGAATGGAATTGAAATATAATTTGGAGGAGAAATGACTGGAATGTGATGGATTAGATGTTGGGAGTGAGGAACAAGGAAGAATCAAAGATGACTCCTGAATTTCTGCATCAGGCAGATGAAGGGGGTGATAGTACCATCCTGTTGAGACTGAGAAGATTACTGAAGGGCAAGTTTGAGGTAAACTAACGTGATTTCTCATCTGGTTGTGTGAAGGTTAAAAGTTCAGTTAACATTTGAATCAGAATGTTGAATCAGAATGTTGAATCTGAATGTTAGATAGATAAATCTGGAGCCTGCAGAAAAATTAAGGTCAGATGTATCATTTTGAAATGATCATCAAATAGGTGGTATTTAAATCCACAAGACTAGATAAAATCATCAATGGTGAATGGAGATAGAGAGGAAATAAAGAGGGCTAAAGACCAACCCTGCAACATTCCAACGTTTAATAGTGGGGCAAAGGGGACAGAGAAGAAAGCCAGGGATGCAGGAGTAAGACCAGAAGGGTGTGAAGCATGGATGCCAACTGAGGAGTAGGGAAGATGCTGAGCAGTAGGGTGGGATGAGGACAGGAAGGTTTTACTAAGGCATCTATAGGAGGTCTTTGGAGACCTGGCCAAGAGTAGCTTCAGCTGAAGAGTGGGGGCGTAAGCCAGAATGGAATAGGTGGAAACATGAATGAGAAGTGAAGACACAGAGCTAGTTGAGTGCAGGATCTTTTCAGAACTAGGGCAGAGCTGCAGTGGGTCTTGGTAACCAAAGAGGACCTCACTTAGAATGGGAGAGAGTAGAGCTGGCTTGAGAAGGCAACCTTACAGGGGCACACAGCCTAGATGGGAGGAGTTGTTTTTCTATTATACGAGGAGCAAAAGCAGAAAATGTGGGTCCAGATGCAGATAGAGCTGTAGATTAAGAGGCTGGCTTAGAAGGGGAAAGAGTCCCAGTAATATTGCTTGTGGTTTCACAACTTCACAAATTACAGAAATTCTGAAGGCCACAGTTGTAAGATGCAATAGAGTCAATGAGTCTATTTTTCATCATCTTGACTCTGAGGAGAAAACATTTTCAAGTCCTCTGAAGTTAGCTGAAAATTGCACAGGACAGGGCTTTGGAATTAGTCCTGGTACGAAATCCTGACTCCATCCATTAGGAGTTTTTGTGACTCTGACCCAGTTATTGAAATTCTCTGTCTCCACCTCTTTGTCTGTAAAATGGCAATTACCACATTCTTAACCCATTAAGTTTCTGGAAAACGGATACACAGCATATATACGTATGAAAAGACAAGGAAAGGAAACGGAAAAGCAGGAATCAGAGGTTGCAATCAGAGGTTGAAGCACAAGAGGGGTACAGCATCCTGACTGTCAAGGAAGGATAGGCTTTCAAGACTGGGAAGTAGATTATAGACTCACACAATCCAGAAAGATGAAGAGGCGTCAAGCTGACAGAAGGTGCTGGATTTGCTGATGCAAAGGTCACTGTTGACCTTCAGGATTACAGTTTCCATGAAATGGTAGGCACCCAAATCAGAACGTATGGGCTTTGGACGTAAGCGAACATTGAGGAAACAAAGGCAGAAGCTGTTTAGCACTTTTTAAAAAGTATTTCAGCAGTGAAGTAAGGACAATAAGGTACAGATAATACAAGAGCAGAGTTGGAACAAGAGAAGGCTCTCTTGCAGTGTGAAGGCAATGGAGCTATGCTGTAGGCAGATGGGAAGGAATTATGCCAAAGGAGAAAAGGTACAAGGAGTTAACATGCGAACAGGAGCAAAGTACCCTAAAGCTACATGGAGATAGAACTTCAGAAGAATAGATAAACTTCTGTTCTTAGAGACAGCTAAAGGGACCAGTTTTGGGGTGGTATGACCTCAAAGAAGAAAAGAAGGGAGAGGGGTGAGTGTTAAATGCAAATCAGAGTTATTAGGAAATCTGAGAAATTAAGGGACAGAATGGGATGCACAACAATGTCCTACTGTAGAGCACAGGGAACTGTATTCAATGTCCTGTGATAAACCATAATGGAAAAGACTATTTTAAAAAAGAATGTATATATATGCATAACTGAGTCACTTTGCTGTACAGCAGAAATTAACACAACTTTGTACGTCAACTCTACTTCAATTAAAAAAAATTAAAACTGAAAAAAAAAATATTCTAGTAATGGAGTACCAAGATCATCATCACATTGCATGACTTCTGAAAAGCAAAAGAATAAAACATTTTTGAAATATTTCTTTTATAGTAAGTTGATTTTCAAAATGTAGCTACCTATGTTTATCATCAACTAAACAGCAAACTCAGTAGAGCATTAAAAAAAAAAAAAAGAAACAGAATGTGCTGGTTTCATAGCATCAGACTTGGCAGGATGAGAAGTCTTCAAAATCAGGATTTTCTTGTCTGGAAGATGGATTTTCCCAACAGCTAGATGAGCATCTCCCTTCTTGACTTCCAAGAAACAAAAATGGCAACCTATAGTTCTTTGGTTGTTCTTTTCCTGTAACCTGTTCTCAAACAGGACACAGTACACCAGATCCGGTCTCTTTCCTAGATTTCTATTGAGTATTCTGATTCATTGTTCTGAGATGTCTCCTAGGTACCTGTGTCACTCTGATTGAGATTTGTTTAGGTACTCCCAAACTCTTGAATCACAAACTTGTAGATGTCACTGCAGTTAGCTGACCAAACCTACTGCGTGTGGAATGTATTTGTTTAATTCTTAGTAGGAAACCTTGGGATGCTGCTTCAAAGAAGGCCACTCACAGGATGCAGCTAAAACTTGACCAACTCTCAGATTGATGTCACAGGTTCTCATATTGGAATGCGCTGTCCATCAGAGCATCTTATCAGCCTCTCTCTACCACTCTCTCTCTCTCTCTCTCTCTTCATTATCTGCATCCCACAGAAGTCCTGAGCTGTACAGTGGAAACAGTCAGAAGTTACCTCCGTCACAGCCTCCAAGCCCAAACACCACTTCATTAATTAGCTGGCATTCCCCAAACTTCCAGGTTGTAAAAGCAGTGTATTTATAAAATATCTGGCTATGGTTTATAGTAAACAATGCCAGAGTGAACTAAAAACAGACTAATTTAATAAGAGATTTCCTTTCCCCTCCACTGTTGAAATTTACATAATCCACTAGCTCTAATATTTCGCATACTTTTAATGTTTCTCATTTGTTTACATTACAATTCTGGGCTTCAGACTTCTCCAGGCACCAAAATATCGATGGGCCTACAAAGGGTTTAAAAACAGCAAATATTTTGCTGGTGATCATTACTAGAATGTGAAGGAAGTGAGCGGTAGATCTACTGTATTTTTCTTGCTAATTACAAACTTAATATTCTATTAAAATGTATGCGATGACAAAATCTCGACAAACTCTTTAAAGCCATTACGAGCAGGTAAAGTATTCTCCCAAAGGATTAACATTAGCATCATTAAAAGAGTTTTATCAAGTGCGCATTTATCTCCACCTTGGAATCAACACAACCGGAAGGAGACAAATGCCCTTGAGTGCTGTGGTAAGAAAACAAACAGCAGTTTTAGAGCCGCATAAAGTCTTCTTGTGGCTTCACAACTAAAACAAAACCGCACAAGAAAATTCTTGAAGCCACAGTTATAAGATGCAATAGTATCCATGAGTCTATTTTTTTTCACCACCTTGGGTTCTAAGAAGAAAACATTGCGGGGTTATCTTGATAAGGAAAGAGCTCAGATATTAAAATACATTAACTTTACTTAATTGATTTAAACAGATCCAGAGCTTTCTAAATGCACATGATGTTATTTCTGCACTAGTGGACAAAATAGATCTGTTTTAGATTGCAAAGCTCCCTCTCTGTATCTCCTGTCTGGTAGGGAGAAAACCCTCTCCATTTCTTAGTCTTTTAAAGAAACCAGAACAACACAGGAAAGCATATACTTTTTTTTTTTTTGCTCCAGCTAAATAATTTCTTTCTGTATCCTTTCCTCAAAATGTCTTTTGGTAACACCAATGCAGTGTTTTCCTGTGTCTCAGAACGCTGTATTCACAGAAGAATAACAGCAGATAACACTAACTGAGTTTTTAGACTGTCCCAAGCACTGTGCTGCATTGCGTTACTTTGTTTAATCTTCAAATGAGGTAGATCTCATTATTTATTATTTCCGCTTATACAGATGAGGAAACTGAGGCCCCAATAGGTTGGGTAACTCACCCAGACAGCAAGCAGCTGAGATGGGTTATGAAGTCAGCAAGGGAGCTCTGGGGCCCTGGCTCTTGACCCAAATGGCGTGATGTGGCCCCTCAAGGTGCAAGGAGTGTGTGAGGGGGTAATTAAATCAAAGGTCAAGGTCACAGTTTCTTCTATACGTCATAAAAGTAAAACCTTTACACCAACCTCCAACTGAAGTGGTTTCTTTCATCAGTTTCTTTCTGTTATCCTCTTTGCTTTTGCAGCACTATTTTTTAAGTTGAAGTATAGTTGACTTATAATATTTCAGGTGTACAGCAAAGTGATTTGGATATATATATTATGTATGTGTATATATATTATGCATATACATGTATTTATGTATATATATACATATATATGTATACTATATATATTCTTTTTCAGATTCTTTTCCTTTATAGGTTATCACAAGATATTGACTATAGTTTCCTGTGCTGTACAGTAGGTCCTTGTTGTTTACCTATTTTATATATAGTAGTGTGTTCCTGTTAAGACCAAAGGGGAAAGGAGATGGGAGAAGGATAAATTCAGAATTTGGGATTAACAGACACAGCATGAGTTTTACAAGTCAGAGATGAATCACTGAAGGACAGAAGTAACTGGAAGGGCTCACCAGACACCACGTCTAATGGCCCATTCAAGATGAGGAAGGTGAAGGGAGAAGACTAACTTATCACAGAACTTCCCTGCGGCAGAGTCCACGTCGGACTCCAGAAGTCTTTTATGTTATCTTTTCTACACATTTATGGTGTCCAAGAGAAAAAGAAAGAGAAGTGTAAGTATAGGTTTCCATTTCAATGAATTCCTTTTAAAAGTAGAATGTTTCAGGTTTTGATCAAAAACCTGTAAGAATCTCCTGTTCTGATATGAGAAGAATGGCAGTATTGCGGGCCATTTCTCTGGCAGCTGAATTAAATGATGAAGCTTCCTCTTCATCTCTCGGTTCACACAAAATATTTTCTTCTAGGGTTCCTGCAGCTTGGAGTTCTGCTTTTAATCTTGGGTTCACTAAGCCCCCAGTCAGGGCCATAAAAAGAATGTTCAAAACATATGCTGATTCTCGGGAAGGTAGTGTCCAAGATGATGAAGAAATATGCCACCGCCATCCCCCCCTTCAATGCACGGCTCCACATGCAAAAAGCAGCAAATGAAAGGACCCATGTTAGCACACAGTGGGAAAGCCAAAACTCTGTGTGTCTTTAGTAATCCCGAAACAAATGCTATTGAATGGACTGCTTTAAGTTCTCTGTTTATTTTAGGGAAATATTTCCATGGGAAGCCTTCCTATGTAGGGCCATGAAAAGCCTTTTATAAAAGGATATTAATTAGATGCTGAAAGTTAAAAGCATCATTGAGCCAGAGTAGCTGGATAAAATACCAATATACCATCTCACAGATCTACTAATTTAGGTTACTCCTCTTCCTAGTTTTCCAGCTGAGAAATGGAATTATTTAGCAATTATTTAGCTGAGCATAAATATTTAGAGACAGTTTTTGCTAACAAGTCTTGCCTCCAGGATCCAGGCCTATAACAATATTCTTGGCGCTAGTTTTCCACACATAAATCAAGCCTCTAACTTCACACCTTCTCTGTTTCATTTTTACTATTCTGTGCTCTTTTTTATTCCTCGTCTCTTTTTGTACTACCCTGTGGAACAGAAACCTGGCCGACCTCATGTAGCCTGAACTGAGAGCCTGAAAAACTGCTCAAGGGAAGCAGGTTGGCTTCTTTTTGAGTGTTCCATTTTGGATTTGTAAAGTTGATGAGAGTTTGGGATTTTCAATTTCTGGGGTCTTACTTTCACAAAACATGCTTGTTGCTAAACGTTCTCTCTTTCCCTTGTTTTTTTTTTTTTTTAATTCAAGTATAGTTAATTTACAATGTAGTGTTAGTTTCTGGTATACAGCAAAGTGATTCAGCTATATATATATATAAAAGAATCTGAAAAAGAATATGTATATATACATATTTCCATTATAGGTCCTTGCAAGATACTGAGTATAGTTCCCTGTGCCATACAGTAGGTCCTTGTTGTTTACCTATTTTATATACAGTAGTGTGTATATATTAATCCCAAACTCCTAATTTATCTCCTTCCCTTATTTTGTGTCTCTGACCACATGGGCGCAAGTATATGCTCCTGATCTGTAACCCGAAAGGCTATGGAAAACACTAGGATATTTCTCCACCTGCAAGAGATCCCTGTTTTAAACAACCCACCAATTGTAATGATGAAATCAAGTGTTCAAAGTAACATGTTCCCTTTGGTGGTGTGGGGTAGATTTTCCTGTCCCTTGTGGATTTTAGGCACTGGGATTCCTATTAACTTTTATCCTTTGAGAATGTACAGCCTCTTAGGAAAGTTACATATTTTCCAACTCTCTGCTAAAATTTCCTGGGAGCGTCAGTGACAGCAGAGACTCCAGCTGAGTTCTCTCTATACGGTAAATAAATCATGTGAACAACAGTCCCCAATTTCACATTAATTGGAAATCTCCACAACATCAAACATTTTGTTAAAAGTCTAGGAAAAATAAGTGTAGCTCTTTTGTTGCCGTCGTCATTGTTTTGCTTCAGAGTGATTTGTTCTAAATACAGCTTAACAGGCAGATGACTGGTTTGTGACTAGAGTATCTTTTCTGAGATGAAAAAGCAATACAAATGCTCCCCAAAAGGATGCCAAGCAGGCACAAAGCAACACGGGGATGGTGGAAGGGGTGCGCCCGGGGAAATCCTTATCACAAATTGGATTGACAGGGAGGGCTGGGTTCCTGCCCCAGCACACGTGCCTCTGAAAAGCTGAAAGGGAATCACATGCTTTAGGAACGAGATCTGGGAATTGCCTGTATATGAAAGTTTCAAATTGCTCAGGCATTAAGAGAATAAGAACATGAGATGCAAATATTGCAGGAATAAAGGGGAGAAGATACGGTGCAAAGCTCATCATGACTGAGAAATGGAAGCAGGACCTGGAGCCATGCCCTGGGATGGGATGCAGGAAGATGGCTTGCTCCTCGTGTTGGGCAACTCGCTTTCATCCCTCCCTTTCACAGCTGACTTCTGGTATCTGAACAGAAATGGAAGGTGGGGATTCCTTCAGAATTTTGTGGAGGATGGAAGTAGAAAATCTATTTAGACCCTTGTTGGTCAAGATCTTTCTCACTCATGAAATAATTACCAGACTGAAAAGAGAAATAAAAGCCAGGCTCTATTTGTCTACAAGAGTCACTGAAAAAGTTAAAAATGCAGGGCTTTGATTTTTTATGCGATAGCCCCTTGGTTCCTCTCAATGTAAGATGCCACTGTCTCTATGACCTTGAAGACTTAAATAGCAAGAAGATAAAACAATGAACTTCATTCCACAAAACTCGCCCATAAATCTGGTCAGATTTCTTTAGCGTTCTCTTCTGTGAATTTTCATTTCAGAGTCTGCCTTCCAGGTAAGATTATGGTGAATTTTACCCATGTTTTTATTTTTTCAGGGATTTCAAAATCTCTGCTTTAAAGTGTTTCTATCCAATCACTCCCCACCCCCCAAATAATCATTTTATTATTGTTCTGATGAACCCCCTCTTCTAAGCTATGGGCATGTGCATTAAGTTACTGATTTTCAAAGTTACATGAATCCTTGGACATCTTTCACACAAACACTTCTGGAGATGAGAACGCTGAGTCCCACTGAGACAAAGGCATGGACTAAACATCACAAAAGCAATTTTATGGTCAAGCTGAGGGCACAAACAGCAGCCTAGAATCTTTCTACATTGCTTTCAAAATAGAATTGGGGGCTTCCCTGGTGGCGCATTGGTTAAGAATCCACCTGCCAATGCAGGGGACACGGGTTCGAGCTCTGGACCGGGAAGAACCCATATGCTGCCGAGCAACTAAGCCCGTGCCTAGAGCCCGTGCTCCACAACAAAAGCAGTCACCGCAGTGAGAAGCCTGCATACCGAAACGAAGAGTAGTCCCTGCTCACCGCCACTAGAGAAAGCCCGAGCGCAGCAACGAAGACCCAACGCAGCCAAAAATTTAAAAATAAATAAATAAATACAAAATAGAATTGGGATATTTGCATAGGCTGGTGTTAATGAAACTTAAACCTTGGGGGTATCAAGATGGAAGAAATCCATCCTGTTGACTCTTCTCAGCAGAAAACAAGAGCTTGTTCATAAAACGAACAATGTAAGATCACGGAGTTTCCCCCTGAAGTATTAGCTCCTGTATTTTCCCTTTCTCCCCACCCTGCATAACACCCTGTGCTATACAGTAGGTCCTTGCTGGTTATCTATTTTATTTTAAATTTTTTAAAGATACTTTATTTATTTATTTATTTTGGTTGCATCGGGTCTTAGTTGCAGGCACACGGGATCTTCATTGAAGCATATGGGATCTTTTCGTTGTGGCACGTGGGCTCTTCATTGCAGCACTCAGACTTCTCTCCAGTTGTGGCGTGCGGGCTCCAGGGCTCGTGGGCTCTGTAGTTTGTGGCACGTGGGCTCTCTAGTTGAGGCATGCGAGCTCAGTAGTTGTGGCACGCGAGCTCAGTAGTTGTGGCGCATGGGCTTAGTTGCCCCGCGGCATGTGGGATCTTAGTTCCCTGACCAGGGATCAAACCTGCGTCCCCTGCATTGGAGGGCAGATTCTTTACCACTGGACCACCAGGGAAGTCCCTCTATTTTATAAATAGTAGTGTGTATCTGTTCATCCCAAACTCCTAATTTATCTCCTTCCCCCAACCCCGCTATATCCTTTGGTAACCATAAGTTTGTTTTCCATGTCTGTGAGTCTGTTTCTGGTTTGTAGATAAGTCCATTTGTATCATTTTTTAGATTCCACATTAAGTGATGTCATATGAGATTTGTCTTTCTCTGTCTGATTTACTTCACTTAGTATGATCATCTGTAGGTCCATTCATGTTGCTGCAAATGGCATTATTTCATTCTTTCTTATGGCTGAGTAGTATTCCATTTTATATATATATATATATATATATATATATATATATATATATATACCACATCTTCTTTATCCATTCATCTGTCGATGGACATTTAGGTTCCTTCCACATCCTGGCTATTGTAAGCAGTGTTGCAATGAACATTGTGGCGCATATATCTTTTCAAATTATAGTTTTCTCCAGATATTTGACCAAGAGGCTCCTTTTGTGCATCAGGTACACTGACCTTCTGCACTGCCACGCTGCATGGAAAGGAGGGAGTAGATGGCTCTTGAGTGAGGATCCTGCTCTTGGTTGGACCTGAGTTGGCCCTTGAGTAAGTTGCCAAAGTTCTCTAAGCCTCGCCTCCTCCCACGTAACAAAGCTACTACTGCTATCTCCAAGGGCACTTAGGAATATTGAATGAGAGAATGCATGTAGCATAATCCAAAAAATGTCCAGCTCATAATAAACTTGCAATGATGCTTGCTATTGGTGTCATTATTCTTAAATTATGTTCAATCCTATCTCTGAAATAGTTACATGACCAAGTAGAGAACAACCAGGCGAAGGTCTCTGGCCTCAAAGTTGAAAGGGCTTTTCAGTAAAAGGTTGACCTCCATTTCCCCTGTGGTTCCATGAACATTTGTGGTTCCCCCAAGGTTTGAATGTTCTCCATGTAGCTGGCCCTAAAGTGAGATGGGCTCCTACCCTGGAATTCTTTGGTGTTTTTTTTTTTTTTTTTTAAACTGGAAACTAAAAACGAAAGGCTCAGCTATTCTAGGGATCCCTGGAAGAGTGAAGCAAAAACAGTAATACCAATTAGTAGCTACCAGAGCTGTTCAGCATGGCAATAAGCTGTAAATTTATGGTTTTGTTAAGAGTCAGGATACGTTTGAAATCTTTTATATAATATTAGATATGAAAATACACACCATCTGGACCTCTTGCTGGTAGCCTTGAAATGTCTACATCTCACAGGAATCAGACCCATTTTACCTGCTAGGGAATAAAACACCTGTTTCATATATTACTTCACACTGGCTGATGAACATTTCCACCATCTCCAGCCAGAAAGAAAAAATGAAACTGTGCTTCCACATTGCTTAGTAGATTTTAAAAAGCTAGCAGGGTTGGGGGCTCTTTTATTATCTGGTCGGAAGAAGGCTCTGCAAATTGCCTCTGTATTAGTAGCAGTTCCCTAATAATTTGGGGGAGTCCTCAGAAACCCTGCTTAGTGTCAATAAAAATGCATTTCCCTCTCATTATAAATCTGTTTATGAAAACACTTAGTGAAATGAGCCAACTGCATCTTGGCTGCTGGCTGCATCTTGTAATGGATGGTCCCAAAGTGGGTAGAAGGCTGTAATTCACTGGAGGAACTCTGTTGATGACATAAAATAGTGGAGCAGTTTATGAATAGCCCTAGAATCTTGAGAGAGAATAAGGACTTGCATTCTTTTCTAGGACATCTGCTGTCAGTTATAGATCTCCTTCTACAAACTGGAAAAAAAAAAAAAAAGTTTCCTTAGCATATCTTGCCTTTGCATTTTTCCATAAATCCTTTTGCTCTTCAGCTCAAATCCAACTGCCCTGTTAGGGAGCTAGGTTGCATTTTTAAAAACATAATCATAAGTACCATTATGTCTCTTAAAGATATCACAGTGATTCCTTTATATCTTCAACTATCCGGTCAGTGTTAATGTTTCCAATCATCTCATGATCCTTTAAAGTTTATTTGTGTGAATCAGAATAAAATATGATCTGGACATTATTTCCTTTCAAATAGCATGCCTATTTGTTTTACAGAGGTTTCTATAGTCTGGGTTTTGTTGATTGCATCCCTGTGGTGTCTTTTAACATGTTCTCATGTCCTCTGTATTTTTTTTATTAATATATAGTGTGTACAGTATATTCTGTATATTAGAGGCTTAATTCAATTCAGGTTTGATTTCTTTGGTGAGATTGCGTCACTGGTGGAATTTCTCCTTCTGTAAGGAGGCATGTGTTGTCTGGTCTTTTCTGTTTACTGTTTACATCATGTCAGCAGTGATTCACTGTCGCTATCAAGATTCATTAGTTCATTCCTTGAAAAATATTGCTATTCTAACCCTTTCACACCGTCCTCATGTATTAGCTGTAAAAAGTCACTTTAGAGAAAATTTCTCCTGATCTGCTACTGGTTACTCAGTGATACAAGAAGGCAGGATAGAATACTTGATTTTCTCCCTTTATCTATCAGTTTTCAAAATAGTACGTTGCTTTTCTAATATGGTCCAATATTTATCTATTTGCTTTTCTTAAGTATCGTTATAAACTCATGGACTTAAACATATTTGAAATGTTTCAATCAGCTGATGTTTTACACGTTTTGAAGTGTTTTTTTCCCCAGAGGACACTGTCTCTGGTGATCTTCGACAGCTCCTTTGCTATTTGTTACAAGATGTTCCAGACTCATTTTATACATTTTCTGCCTCAGACCTGGAATTGACCATTTTTGAAAGGTGCCCAGGTTCCTTTCAGTGGGAAATGATATTTGGATACTATAATCTGAACACTAGGCTGATCACTGTTACTGAGTTGCTAAGTATTTCTAGATCTTCTCAGTGGACAGAGCTGGGTGATATATACACCATTCGTTCATGGAGAGGTTTCCAGTTCAAATTCAGGGCCACAGAATTTTGACTTAAACTCTTCAATTTTAAGTCTGTATCTGATTTAAGAATTCTGGTTCTCAACCACACCAGGAATGATAGAATTGGAATATCCCATACTTATTCAGTTGCTTTACCCTACAGTCTACTCACTGCAGGATCAGAACAGCAATACCTACACTACCAGCAGTAATATGATTACTAAAAATAGTTTATAATTCTTTAAACTTATTTTTGCACATAGGATATATCCCATTAGAGATGTCAAATTACAGTGTTTTAATATCACTTGAAATTGTTTCTTTGTTTTTATGCCACCAACTGTATATTTGTTTCATTTTATTTATCTTTCTAAAAATATTTTATAACATTTATTTTTATGTTATACTTTTAGTAAATATTTACATGGTTCCAAAGTCAAATCTACAACTGTAGCAAATTTAATAAAATCTAGCATCCCTGTCCTTCCCTCTTTCCATAATGGCTTTTTTGAAAATTACGTTCCCCATAGGTTATTATATATTTTTGAAAAATCAAATTCTGGTTTAACCGTTCAGTTGCTTCTTTACTAAATATAAGTCTATTAAATATCTATATATCTCCCTATCTATCTATGTAGATATCAGGCATATTCTACCATGTATATTTGTATATATGTTTATATACCTGGAACTACTTCTTTAGATAAATAGTAGCTTACTATACACATTTTTATCTACTGTGCCTTTTTTTCACTTCAAGTACAACTTGAATATCTTCTCTTAGTAGCATATAAAGATATCTCTCATTTCTTTTAATTCGCATAGTACTCCATTCTACCGTTATACCATAGTTTATTTAACCAATCTCTTATCACTGTTATTTGGGTTGTTTTTAGACTTTTGCTATTAAAAATAGACCCATAGTAAGTATCCTAATGTATATGTATTTTCATATTTTTACCAGAGTAACTTTAGAAGAGATCCCTAGAAGTGGGATTGCTGGATCAAAGAGGAAATGCCCATGACATTTTGTTAATTATTACCAAATTTCCTCTCCCGTAAGTATTGTACTACTTTGCACTCCCAGCAATGACATACGAGTGTAAGGCTCTGTTTTAATGCCTACATCTTCCTTGCTGGATACTGTAGCAATTGATATTTTACGTCACCTTCTTTTATTTAGGAACAAGAGGAAAGGATAGCCATCTCTTTAAGTGACATTTGTGAGAAAAAGTTTCAATGAAGTAAAAATCTAGAGAGATTTAGAAGCAACTCTTGACTCCCTCCAGTTTGTCAAGGAACAAGGTATTAAATGCAAACAAAAGAGCCACCAACTTATGAAAATGGCCACAATCCTTTCTCCTTTGATGTTTGACTAACTTGTTTCTACCTTTTACTTTTCTCTGCATTTGATTTAAGATGGTTTGCATCCTGCTAATCTTCAACATGAGTTAACATTTATTCTTGTTTATCCATTCTGAAATGTTCTGCGTTGAAAAAAGAAAAAAAGATTTACCAGATTTATATCCTCAACGTACTGTCCTCTATGGCAGTGGTACTCAAAGCAGGCTCCATGGACAGTGTCAGTCCACAAATTGTTTACTTCCACAATGAGAAAGGCACATAATTAGGGATAAACATAGCAAAACTATTTTAGTCATTTGACATCATCATGACCCAAGTGCATGATCAGTGGACTTCTGCAAAGGTATTGACACATGATGGATTACAAATGTCATTATTGTAATTATAATATTATGGGTTACAATTGTATTATTATATAATGGACTACAAATATGGTCTTTCACCACAGACAGTTAAGAAGCATTGTTCCATGGCCCTGTTTCATCTTCTGCCATTATCCTGAGCCAATAGTTCTGCATCTTGTGTGTTTGCTGAGTCTCCTTTCATCTGATTTAAACTTCTAATAAAATTTTCCTTATTTGGTTTGGCTCAGTGCTTCCCAAAATGGGCCATGGGGTAGAGTTATACAGATTTCTTTACGTCTTCTCTGCAGAACTTCTCAGGGCCATGAAATACTGATGTGTTTTTACCAGTCTCTCAGAGATCAGATCCCAAAGGTAGTGGCCCTTGGAAACCTTTTTTTGTGAAGTATTTTGTGGGATCAGGTTTGCAGACAGGAAACATAAGAAAATCCTGGTATAGGCTCATAATTTCCTTTCTATAAAAAATGGTATTATAGGAAAATGTCAACATTTTACAATTCTATCAAACCATCCAGACACTAAAGACAGGGCAAAAACAAACAAGCAAAAACTATTCCAAGACTTTAGATCACCAGATATGTCTTATCCTCTAAACTTAGCTTCCATTCCATGCCTTTAGAATATCTGGCTACTTATTTGATATTGAAAAATTACTTAGAAACAAGATCCTATAAGCACTTTAATAGTAATTTTTGTTTGCAACAAATATAAGTAACAGTCTGGCCTGAGGTTTAATAATTTTCGTTTTGTGGAAATTCTCCCATGGATGGCTCTAAATCTTGTCAACTTCAGTCTAGACTCAGCTACAACTGAAATTCGTTTCTCTGTGTTTCTAAAGTTCCTCAAAGTTCTTTTTCCACTTTTAGTCCTTTCAAGGCTAGAACTCTATATATTAAACTTTGTTTTCCAAGACCAGAGTATTTCCTTGGTAACTTTCAATCCACACAGTGTAGATGTGAAGAGCCTAGGTTTTGGAAGCCATCGCACGTGGGCACAGGTGAAGCATGAGTAAGATATCTAAGGAAACACTGATGACATCAGATTTTCCCTTGGTGAGTTGGACGTAGTGTGATCTGCCCCCTAATCCCTACTTCTTTATTTCTATTTCCCATTATGTCCTATTTTCAAAAAGAATTTTGGGGCCAGAGTTCACTGCTCACTCAGTGAGTTTTTTCAGTTAACATCTATTTTTCTTCTTCCTCATTACCAAAGACATATTCATTGCAAAAACTTTAGAAAATATCTGTGAGTAAATATATTAAAAAAATTCCTATACCATCACCTGACATAAACACTAGAAACATTCTGATGTTCCTCCTCTGGTGTTTGCTCTAAGAATACATATAATAAATATGTTATATATGTATTGCACAGATGCACCAATATATGATACATTATGTTATGTGATAAATATAATATAGGTTTATATATTGAAAATATCTATTCTCATGATTATATTTCACTTTACGAGAACATTCCCCATGAATTCTCCTGCACATAAATCTCAGTCTCAAAGTCTGTACCCTGGGTTACTTGACCTAAAACATCATTATTTGTATGCGTTTATGTGTCATCTGCATTTCCTTTCATGGGATATTTTTCTTTGTGTCTTTTGCCCATTTTGTATTGCTTGGGTTGTTTGTTTTTTTCTTATTGATTTATACATATTATTTATATATTCTGGAGATTAAATTCTTTGTTAATTTTACTGTAACTGTCTTCTTTCACTTTGTGACTTGTCCTTTCATAATCTTTATGGTGACTCTTGATGAGCAGGTTATCTTATTTCTATGGTAGTTTGATTTGTCAATCATTTCTTAGATAGTTAATGCTTTTGTTTTATTTAAGAAAGACTCCCATACCTTGAGGTCAGAAATATATTCCCCATATTTACTTTAAAATGTTATATTTTGTCTTTCACATACATCTTTAATCTTCAGGAAATCTACATTTTAAGGAGTGTTAGATAGGGACTCAATTTCATTTACTTCTAAAAGGGGATCTCAAATCTATACATCTTGCAAAACACTCTTATTTTTAATAATCTGTAATTTTTGGAAGTTTTTCTATATCAAAACCCCATCCTTTTTGCAAATCACAACTTT
The DNA here is from genome assembly GCF_003676395.1 of Aethalodelphis obliquidens. Lineage (NCBI taxonomy): Eukaryota > Metazoa > Chordata > Mammalia > Artiodactyla > Delphinidae > Aethalodelphis > Aethalodelphis obliquidens. The sequence continues at coordinate 8,145,575 of NW_020838000.1, forward strand.
ATTTCTTTCTCTCTGGCCCTTATATCTTCTAATCCTTTTTCTTGTTTTATTCCACTGACTAGGAATTCAAATTCAGTCTTGAATAAAATTGTTGGATAGTGAGCAGTCTTGTCTTGCTCCTATTTAGAAGAACAGTCTCATCATTAAGAAAGAATTTTGCTCTGCCTTTTTAGTGACAGCTTTTAACAGGCTAAGGGAGGTTTTTTTTAAATCATTATTGGATGCTGAAATTTATCAGATGCCTATTTTGCCTTCGTTAAGAAGATCATATATATTCTTCTTTAACCTTTTAATGGCATAATTGATAATTATAGATTTTTCTAATGTTACGCTGTCCTTGTATAGATGTACTAAATTCAACTTGATCATGATGTATTACCTTTTTTATATGCTTCTTGAAACATTTTGCCCATATATCATTTTAAAAGCTTTTATCTATGTCCACATATTAAAAATGACTTCTGTAATACTCTCCTTTGTCTGGCTTTGATAGTGAAGTTTACAAGACCCATAAATTGAATTGGAAACTATTTGTTCTTTTTCTATATTCTGGAAAGTTTGGGGTAAGTTTGAAATGATTGTTTTTTTGAAAGTTTTATAGACTCACTTTGAAAGCCATTTGGGACTGGGGTTTTCTTTGTAGAAATATTTAAAACTACTGATTAATTTCTTTGTTGGGTTATGTGGACTTTCTTATTCTTTTTTTTCTGGTTTGTTTTGTTTTGTTTTGTTTTTGCGGTATGTGGGCCTCTCACTGTTGTGGCCTCTCCCGCTGTGGAGCACAGGCTCCGGATGCACAGGCTCAGCGACCACGGCTCATGGGGTCCAGCTGCTCCGCGGCATGTGGGATCCTCCTGGACCGGGGCATGAACCCGTGTCCCCTGCATCGGCAGGCAGACTCTCAACCACTGCGTCACCAGGGAAGCCCTGGACTTTCTTATTCTTGAGAAAAGTTTAAATCTATTGCGAGTATGTAGTGGTTCTATGTTCGTTTGAAAAGAATGTGTTTTCTAAGACTGAAATATTCCGTAAATGCCCTAAATCACAAATTTATTAGTTGTACATTTCAAATAGTCTAGCTTTACTAATTTTTTGGCCATTTAGAAGAGGTATATTGAAACATCCCACTATGATCATGGATATGTAATTTTTTCCCTGATTTCTACCATCTAATGATTTATTTTTTAAGAGATATTTTAGTGATGTAAAGACATTTGAATTTTTATAACTTCCTGGAAAAATTGAACTTTTTAGTTAAAGATTAAATGTGTCACATAGCCCACATTTAATCATTATAGTGTCCTTTGTGGTAGGCAGAATTCTAAAATGTCCCTCAAGACCTCCTGCCCCCTTGCTATACACACCCTGCATGATCATAGGACTGAATTTGATGGCTTTTACCCCATGATTATGTTATGGCACAGCTGATCTTAACAAAGGGAGATGATTTGGGAGAGCCTAACCTAATCGCACAAGTCTTTCAAAAGCAGAGCAGTTTCTCTGGCTGGAAACAGAAGCAGAAGTCAGAGAGATTTGAAGCATAAGAGAGATTTGATACAAGGGAAATTCTCTGTTGCTGAGATGAGTGGGACTGCAGGGCAGGGATCTGAGAATGGTCTCAAAAAGATGAGAAAGTTCCCTGGTTAACAGCTAGCAAGACAAGAGAGACCTCAATCCTAGAACAACAAGGAAATAAATTCTGCCAACAACCAGAAGGAGCTTGCAGCAAATCTCCCCCTGGTCAAGTCTCCAGATGGGGGATGCAGATTGCCAATACCTTGATATCAGCTTAATGAGATCCTAAACATAGATCTTAGCCATGCTGTGCCAGATTTCTGACCACAGAAACTGTGAGATGATAAACTGGTGTCTTTTTAAGCTAGAGTTTGTGGCCATTTGTTACATAGTAATAGAGAACTAGGACACTCTATCTTTAAGAAGTTTTTTTGTCTTAACATCTATTTTGTTTCATACTGATATAGTTATGCCAGTTTCCTTTTGTTTGTATTCTGGGTGTATGTTTTCCATCTCATTATTTTCAGCCTTTCCATTTCCTTATATTTGGGGTATTATATTCTAAACAGCATATGCAGAATTTTAAAAATCCAAACTGAAAATCTTTGTCTTTTAACTTGGGAATTTAGTCCAAATACATTTATTGTAATTATTAGTGTCTTTGAATTTGGATCTACCATGTTCTTTTCTATGAGTTTTTAACACTTTTTTTGTCCTTTATTGCCTTTAAATAAATGATTTAAGATTTGCTTTTTGCTTTGTTTTTTTCTTATTGAACATTTCCTCCTTTATTGTTTGGAAGTTATACACTCTAATGCTATTCTTATAATGGTTACTCTTGAAATTTTATTATGTATATTGAATAAATATATGGGAATTATCATGAATTTGCATGTCATTCTTGTACATAAAACTACAAACTTTTTCCTGTATTGTTTAAATTTAGTAAACATGCACCCAAAGTAAGAAGTTTCCTAATGCCTCTGACTACTCACTTCACTGTCTCTGAAAATGGGGAGAGGGATGTCTTCTTATTCTTCCACCTTTCCTCTGTCCATGCTGATGTCATGTTATGCAACAGAACTCAGATTCCAGAATTCTTGCTTGTTATGTGCCACTGGGCAAGTTATTTATTCTCTCTGAGCTTCACTTTGCTCATCTAAAAATAGGGGATAGTAAAAACAGACTTACTGGGGGTTCTGTGAGTAATAAATATGATAATATACGTATAGCATTTAGATAAATGCCTAGCATTTAAAAATCATTATTTTTATTCAGTATTGATTTCCTTTTTGGCATCATAACTTCTTTTGCCTGTATAGCTTCTATCTTCTTAAGGGTATGTTATGTTTATGTGTGTCTGTGTTCATATCACATTCTATTTTGTCTCACTAAATTATATCCCCAAATTAAACAATCTATTAAAGGTCTTTATGTACAGGATTTAAAGTGTGAAGGCTATCTCTGTCAAGTAGAGAGTGGTCCTTAGGGAGAACCATTCTGTATGTTCTCATAATACTTTTGAATATAACGTGCCATGGAATGAATGAGCAGAAATAAATGATAACCCTAAGGAAAGCATTATCATCATTTACAGCCAAGAAGGACAGGGCAACTTTAGTAAGCTTATGTAAATTGGATACAATACAATTTTTAACCTATGTATTTGGACTTAAATAAAAGCTAAGTGGAAAACTCTGCTCCAAAATAGCCTTTCAGAAAGGGTTCATGAGATTTGGTAGCTTTCTAAATTTGACCACGAATGCTTATAGCTTTTAATTTAGTGGACTTGAAATTCTTGGCTTCCAAGTAGCATGTTGTAAGAAGGTTATTTCTGGACCTTCTCCACATGTAACGTATAAAATTAGCATCCTTCTTTGGCAACTGAAACTCTTCATTTCAAAGCTCTAAGCTAACCCAACTCATCAGACTATTACAAGCAAAGACTAATTAAATGTTCTTCTGCTTTCAGTTTAAACTCTTTATTGGCACAGATACCTAGAGGTCAGATTTGAGCAGCATGAGTCAAATGAATGATCAACAGTATCACAATTACATTGGAACATATAAAGTTTAAAAAAAGAAAAACAGAATTACTGCTTTGCGATCACATTAAAGTGACAATGTAATTGTAATTGTTGATCTTCAAAGACTCAACCTAAGTGTAAAAAGAAGGAAGTCTGCTTAAAGGTTGTCTCAGATCCTCACATTTCTTTCTTTCTGAAGTTGAGCAGCTGCAATGGAAGCAGCCAAAATGTCTACCTTCCACAGGAACAATGGAAAACCTCCTTACCATTACCAAGATGTCTAGGACCCATGCGGGTAGACAGGCCAATGCTTTTAAAAAGCATGCAAAGCATCACTACATGACGGAATAAAGAGACATGTCCAAGGCCTCTACTGCCAGGGGTAGGCAGGAGAGCTCTTTGAAGACTGAAAGTCACAGAAAACCATATTGTTTTCATTTTTCAAGGAACTGGGAACATTACAGGTGGGAGTATGTTGAATGTGGGAAAAGACAAGCAATATAACAAGGTTTCATTGTATTTCTCTTTTCAAAAGTTCCACCAAAATGAGAAAATCAAATCATTCTGCAGCAAGGCCTCATAAAAATAAAAAATCTATGGAGCATTTTGAGGAGAAGAGGTGTGTGCAGAAGCTCTATTTGTTTTGTCTTTAAGAATCTATATAGAAGTGTTGCTTTTGCTCCAAGGCACTTTGAATTATTAATTGTATTTAATTATTCTTCCCAACAGTCTTGTGGGGCAACACCATTTTACAGATAAGGAAATGAAGGTAAGACAGATTCAAGAAATAATACTCACAATATCTCCACCATTTGTCAGGGATGAACAACGCACCAGATATTGAATTAGTGAATTAGAAAACATTATCTCAGTAAATACAGGCAGCAATCACAGGGATAGGTCACATGATCCCATGTTAGAAGTTAGAGATGGAAGCTCAGAGAAGTAGAATAATACTCTTCCCCCAAAGGCAAGTTGCAAGGGAATACCAGAGACAGGACTTGAGCCCAAGCCTGTTGGATTCCAAAGTCTTGCAACTCTTTAAAACAGTTCTCTAATAAAAAGTCTCCCCCCATGCACTACATCATTGATAAGTCCAGGAAACTCCAAGGGGGCCAACAATTGCACAATAAACAGTCCTGTTTGTGCCAATCAACAGTGGAGCTATTGTTCCCGTGCACCCCTCTGAGGCTGGAGGACCTCACTGCTCCTGGAAACTGGTACCTCTGTAATGAGTTACCATCATCATGGCTGGTGGTCCAGCATCAAAACAAACCATCCCAGGTTTATGCATACTCGCAGGTGGCTGGGGCCATTGGACTTTGTGATCTCTACACTGGATATTCACTGGGATGTCCGAGCTGGAGGTTAGGCTTTGTTTACCACTGGAGATCAGAAAAGGTTAGCCATCCTGAATGGCATGTGGTGTGGACTCCCAGGGTCTATTGTATCAGAAGATAGAAGAGCTTCCTGGGAGATGGGTGAGGAACGATCTGAGAAAAGTCATCACATACACAGCATGGCTGATTAATAGTGGCCAATTTGTTGGAGAGGAGGGGAGAGTTGATTCCAAATACATCAAGGGGAACTATTCTGCTCTCCCCAAATCCCCTTGTTATTGAATCCTACAGACATTAAGGGCTATGAGAAAAACCAGAAGCACTATTTTCATGGACACCTCTGCAAGATGATTAGGAATCCTCAATAAACTCCTTTAATGTAATGGTTTTCCTTTACCCCAGGAATAGAGGGTATTTATGGATTGTGACCAATTTTGCTAAGCAAAAAGGAGGCCTGGGAAGTACCACTCAGATTCCTAACAGCTGTACCTGGGGGAATCTGAATGTTTTTACTGTGGGCAGGAAATGTCATTCCCTTATTTTGGTAAAGAAGAGAGTCTTGGGCAGCGGGGAGCGGGTGGTTGGTGAAGACTAAAAGTGCAATTGATTGAATTCATCCTGGGTCGCCAAAGTAAATTGAACATGCCCCTTGCTCCACAGCTGGCAGGTCTAATGATTTTTCAGGACTGACCTGGTTGAGCTGCATTCATAGTTCAAAATTCCGGGCAAAGGGTACAAAGTTTCAAGTACGGAAGAGAAATAAGTTCTGGAGATCTACTATACAGTGTAGTGCCCGTAGCTAACAACATTGTATTGTGTACTTAAAATTTGCTAAGAGGGTAGATCTTATGTTAAGTGTTCTTATCATGCAAACAAAAAAATTTACGACAACAATAATAATAACAATGATAAAGGGGCGGGAGGAAAATTTGGTTGAGGATGGATATGTTTATGGCCTTGATGGTTGTGATGGTTTCATGGGTGTATACTTAGCCCCAAACCCATTGAGTTATATGTATTAAATATGTACAACATTCTACATGTCAAATATACCTCAATAAAATGGTTTAAAAAATAATAAGGTTAAAAAAAAATCTCTGGTGGAAGCTTTTCTTCTGTCTTATCCTGTGTTTTCTCACACGGGCATCTTTGCCTCTGGCCCAAGTCCAGGAAGATAACCAGAATCTCCTGAAGACAACTGTGCTTGCCCTTTCTTTTTGGTCTGTATTTCAAATAAAATTTTACCTCCACTGTTGCAGTGATATGCTCTCCTCCCCCTGCACTCAAGCATCTACTCTACTCCACCCTTCCCTTTTTCCGCTGTCCCTTCAAAAGAGGTGGTTTCCTTCACAAAGCCCTGTTTTAAGATAGAGAGATTTATCTTAAAGATAATACACTCCACCCCTCCAGAAAAAAGGAGGCAAAGGAGCAGTTACTCTTAGAATAAGAGTGGGAAGCTGATGGGCCACACCAGGTCTACTCCAGGAGGGAGATCTGGCTTCCACTGGACTCTGGCCTGTTTTGCATGTGACTGGCCACAGCAACCAGAAACCAAAAGCTGTGGCCTGGCCAGGATGCACCGCAGAGTAGGGCATAGATCTTTTACAGAAGATGAGCTCAAAATACCCCTGGAATAAAGACCTCTAATAGGATTTGGGGTCAGAAAGCCTTTACCCTGGTTACCCTCTAGGGCTTTGGCTTTTGTCCCAGGCATGTTGCTTGATTGTTAATTTTCTAAAATCCAGTAAAATCTCTTGTTCTGGTGACTTACTGATGAATTTCTCTACAGGCCGCCTCCCTGGGAGCTTTTGAGAACTACCATATATCAAAGCTGTTGAATTATACATTCCTTAAATAGAATGCTTCAATTTATTGTTGAATGCCTTGACAGTTGCCCTATTTGTCTGATATTGCTAATCTGACTTAATCTAACTGGACCAGAAAAAAAAAAGGTGGTTTGGTGCCACAAAATTCAAGGGAACCCTCTTCCCTTGCTAACTACAAAGCTTGCTGCTTAATTGTACAAATACGTGTGGGCTTGGTGGAGGCGAGTGCTAATTTGTTGTTTAGTACAAAGCTGGAAAGGTTAGGAGAGTGACAAGAAAATAGGACCAAGGTGCACGTGATGTGCTAAATTCTTGGGAAAAGCTGAAGGTCCTGTAGATAGGACACTGCAAGCAGAAACTTGCAGAAATTCTGAAAGAAAATAGGTAAACAGAACAGGGAACAAGAAAAACAGGCAAGAACCTGTTCTGGGGGTATAAAGGCATTTTTTTCCCCTCTGTATAGATACAGCTTCATTTGCTGGTTTACTGCATTTGATTTTTGCTTTAGAAATTGGTTTAGGGATTCTAAGGGAGGGCATGATTTAAGGAGTCATAATGCGTCAGCCTGGAAATGAGAATACTTAACAATGAGAAACAATCAAATAAATAAAAATTGCAAATATGCCTTTCTTTATGCTTCTCTAAAATAGGTGTAGTGTCCCATTAGGAAGATGAATTAGTTAATGACTGGAAAGCACTTGAGACACTCAGGTGGAAGCTTTATTGCTCTATTGCCTTTTTTTGTCTGAGTTAAATGTTCTGTGCAGTAAGGTGATGCTTCTCTAACTTGAATGTGTGCAGGGATCCCAGGGGGGTTCTTGTTAAAAGGAAGGTTCTGATCCCGCAGGTTTGGGGTGTGGCTGAGAGTCTGCATTTCTGACAAGTTTCCAGTGAGTTCAGTGTTGATGGACCTCACTGGAACAACTAGGGTCTAAAGTCCCTCTTTCTTGAAGTGGGCTGCACATTGGGATCAGCTGGAGAGCTTTTAAAACTCTCCCCAAAGATTCTGATTGGCCAGGCGTTAGGATTTTTAAGCATCTGGCTCTGTTACTGATATCAAGTTTGCAAGTTCCTGTGTCAAAAGAAACCACAACGTGGAGTTTGGAGCAGAGAAAGGTTGACTGCAGGGCCACACAAGGAGAATGGGTGGCTCATGCTCAAAAACCCCTGAAATCCCCGGAAGGGTTTCAGCAAAGCATTTTTAAAGGCAAGGTTGGTGTGTGCGCTGGGGTGTCCCAGGGTATGTGATCAGCTCGTGAACGATTTTCTGATTGGTTGATGGTGAGGAGCAGGGCAGTTAGGTTAACATTATCAATCCTTAGGCACCAGAAGGTCTGGGGGCTACATGCTCATGATCCTCTAGTACAGTAGTTAATTTCTTCCCTTTGGTTGTGGTTTTTAGCATCTGAAAAGCTCAGGAAATATTCATGGGATACTATTATCTGGGTACTTCAGAGAGGAGCTACAGCAGAGGATATGGGAGAGGGGTCTGTCTCTGGAAGACCCCATAGGGTCCTGCTGGTTATAGCTCCTTCTCTCCCCCCACCATGAGTCCAGTGTGCAGCAAAGTGCGAGAACCACACTGGTCTAAGGGGCAGGGTTCAGGCCCACCCCAGGAGGCTGCTGTGGGAATTAAATGAGAAAATGCAGCAAAGTACTTAACCCAGCCCCTGCCACGGAGTGGTCCCTCATTAAAACTTGACTGTTATTGAGACAGGCTGACCAGGGACCTAGAGCAACAGAATACAAAAAAACTATAAGGGGCTGAAAATAACTGCACATGTGCATAGTTGGGGCAAATTATGAACAACAAAACAGAAAAAGGGCACAAACCAACTGCCACTTCTGAGGTAACAGGAGCAAAAGCAGGGTCCTGCACATGATCCCTGCACACAGCACCACCAAGCGGGTGGGCAGACCACCTAAGCCAACCTTCCAGCCTGATTCATGGATCTGTCCCCACCCCTGGGGAGCAAGCAAGGGAACCTGTTACTTGCTTTCACTTCCTTGTGCTGCAGCACGGGCCCCAGTAAAGCCTTGCCTGAATTCCTCATCTGGTCTCTTATCAATGTCTATTGATGAAACAGCCCAAGAACCTTGAATCAGTAATATTATGGGTTGCTTTAGCTGTAACAAGATATACCCCCCCTAGGTGCAGGCAACACCAGCCCACAGAATCAGTTGTGACAGATGCCAAGATCAGCAGAAGAACAGGGGACTCTTTGGCCCATGTTAGAAGCACAGCAGATACTGCTATGTGGGCAGAATAAGAGAGGAAGAAATGGAGCAGTTGTAAAGTCATGTGTCACAGCCCTGAGGATTCTTGGAACTTGAGAAGGAACTTTAAAATGGTGGTTCACACTGTAGAAAACAGTACAGAAGTTCCTCAAAAATTTAAAAATTAAACTACCATATGATTCAGCAATTCCACTTTTGAGTATACACCCAAAAGAATTGGAAACAAGATCTAAAAGAGATTATTTGTGCACTTATATTCATAGCATCATTACTTACAGTAGCCAAAAGGTTGAAACAACTCATGTGTTCATCAGTGGACAAATGGATAAATATATGACGTATACATACCATGGAATATTACACAGCTTTAAAAAGGAAGGAACTGCTGACACATGCTACAACATACATAACCCTTGAGGACATCATGCTAAGTGAAATAGGCAGTCACAAAAAGGCAAATGCTATAGGTTCCACTTATATGAGATAACAAGAGTAGTCAAATTCATTGAAACAGAAAGTAGAACAGTGGTTATCAGGGGCTGGGGATGGGTAAATGGGGAAATATTGTTTGATGAGTATAGAGTTTCATTTTTGTAAGATGAAAAGAGTTCTGGAGATTAGTTGCCCAACAATGTGAATTACTTAACACTCATAAGTTGTACACTTCAAAATTGTTACCTCCATTTATCCTCATTTTAACTCTGTGGATTAGGTTCAAGAACCATCTCATTTTTCTGATGAGGAAATTGACTGAGAGAGGTTCAAGTTTCCTAAGAGAGTAAGAACTGAGATTCAAGCCAAAACTAAAACTATGCTTTTAACTACTACTCTGTCCTATGCATATAGGACACTGTCAATAAATATTCATTTGTTTTTTAATCCCAAAGGCTCATACTGTATAGTGCTTAGAAAATGAGAGCTACTTAGAATCTGAAATAGAGAAATACTGGTAGCTACATTATTCAAGTATTTGAAAAGATTGAATACTTTTCCTCAAAAGAAAAGAAAGTGGATTGAAACAAGAATGTATTTAGAGGCACTCAAACTCGTAAAATCTGTTTGTTGATATATTATGTTACTAGAGATACCTTGGATTAAAAAAAAAAAAAAGCCAGGCAATGACATTTCTTGGGTGTGCTAAAGACTTCTTGAGTTTTGACTTTATATTTAAATTTATATTATTTTATAACTAAATGTAAATTTGAAGTTTTTTTTTAATGCTTCATTTGGAAATAAGAAAATCCACATAGAATACTTATGAAATGATATGGGGATAAAGAAACATATACAAATACGTGCACACACACATACACAAATAAGGGAGCCACTGTAATTCCAAAAAAATAAAGAAAGAAAAATTAGACAAAGTCCCTGTCTTTGAGAAGAGTCTGAGGAGATGCAGCATGAATTCATGGAACTATTCAAGAGCAAGACTTCATAAGGTAATATATTACCTCTGTACTCACCTCTTACTATGTGACAGACAGTGCTGCTAGGTATTTTGCATGTCTTATTTTACCTGACCCTCACAGCCACTCCATAATTAAATGTTATGGTCCCCAATATACAGATGAGAAAACTGAGACCCAGAGAGGTGGAGTGACTTGCCTAAGGTTGCACAACTAGTCAGAAGCAGAGTGAGGGGTTACATCCAGGTCTTTCTGACTCCTAAACTTGTGTGTCTGCAGGAACACCATTCCAGCAAAGAGTTGGGACACACATCACAGAGGGTGAGGCAGTGTTTAGCAGGAAAAGTAAGTGGGAGCTTACAAAGAATGAGGTCAGGACATTGGGATGATGTTCCTGTGCATGATTCCCACCTTCCACCATATTTCCCTCCCACCTGTGTGACATTCTATTATATATTCCTAGTGGTTGTTGGGCTATTGCACTGTGTCACAGGTGATCCCTTTTAAAAATGAGATACTTATTTATGACAGAGTTCAAAAGTATATGTATATTTATTCCATAATATGAATTACTTTATCAGGCCATGTACACTCCTGAAAGCACCTGGAATCTGAACATCAAGGAAATGGAAATGTAGATGGACTAGTCAAGAGAGGGGATAAATGTTAAGCCTACTTGGGGAAAGCCTCAGTAGAAAACTCTGAATCATGAAGCATTTGGTATCTAAGAAAAGGGGCAGACTGAGGAGCATATGTCAACCAAAGAACAACCCTTCAACTTAACTATTTTCCAAAGTGAGTCTTGAGATGACCCTTGAAGGAAACATTCAGAAATAGAAAGAGGGCCTTCTTGACATAAACCAAGATGAACAAGACAGAGTGGACTAACTGGGCTGGTTTGATTGGAGAAAGGGATCCATGTTGGGAGAAGTGAGCTTGGGACCTGTTAGATGAGATGAGATTCATGACCTAGCTAATGAATGAACAGATAGTAAGAATGGAGGTGGTAGTGAGCCACTGCATGTTTCAGACTGGAAAAATGATGTGTCCATGACAGCAATAGGGATGGGTTAAAACAGAGAGGCAAAACAAAAGGTTTCTGGCACAAGCTCAGATGCTGGGAGAATACGTCAAAAGGTGAAGAGACAGGATTTGGGGATGACTTTTAGCTATAGAGACTTAAGTTCTTAAGCAAATGTGCAAGTTAAAAGTTTTGAAAAAGAGATAATGAATTCAAGTCAAGATTATAGTAAATATGGATTCATATTGGTGAACTCAACGTAGATTCCATTTTTTAAAATTCTTTAAACACTGTAGAATTGTTGAATTATAACAATGCTAGTCAATATGGATAGAGCACTTTATGCATTCTCAAACACTCTTAGGTATTAGTTCATTAAGTTGTTGGAGTTGGAATTTGAATCCATGACTTCTGACTCCATCTAGATCCCACTGTGACTTTTCCAACCTGACTGCTGGCCTCTCTTTCCAGTGATTGTGGTATAAAATGGCCAAATTAATCTGAAAGAAGAGTTTCGGCCATGGGTAAGAAGGGACTATTTGTCTACAAAAATGCCAGCAGCACTTATCAAGACCTCTTTAAATAATTATAAGTTGACAGTTATTTTTCCTGCAAGTTGAATTTTCTCGGAATTGTAACCACCATATGATAGAGTAGACATCTTTGTTATCTGCTCTGCCCTTTACTATTTTGGTATTCTGTCCTTAAAACAATACAGAATACTGAAAAATTCCTAAAGTGAATAATGAACTTCTCCAGGGACGAAAGGTCTTGGTTAATGTGGCTAGCAAATAACGAAGCTAGTATTGAAGTGATAGCTCAATTCCTATGTCCAGGTCAAGCACATGGGGATATACTATTAGTTTTCTTTTTTTAAAAATAGCTTTATCAAAGTTTAATTTACATACCATAAACTTCACCAGTTATAAGTGTAAAAATCAACTCGTTGATTTTCAGTAAATTTCTAGAGTTTTGCTACCATCACCACATTCTAGGTTTTTAATATTTCCATCACCCCAAGAAGTTTCCTCATGCCTGTTTCCAATTAATGCCTGCTCTAACCCCCAGCCCCAGGCAACCATTGGTCTGCTTTCTGTCTGCACCAATTTTTCTGTCCTAGACATTCCATATAAATGGAATAATACAATATGTAGTCTTTTAAGTCTGACTTCTTTCACTTAGCATGTTTTTGAGGTCCTTCCATGTTGTGGCAAGTATCAGTACTTCAATTCTTTTTATTGCTAAATAACATTCCACTGTACAGACACACCATGTGTGCTTATCCATTCACCAGTTGATGGACATTCAGGTTGTTTCCAGTTCTGGGTTACTGTGAATAATGCTGCTCTGAGCATTTGCACACATGTCTTTGTGTGGACATATATTTTCATTTCTCTTGCTTAGATTCCTAGAGGTGGGATTGCTATGAGGTATAGAAAGATTGTTTAGTGTTTTAGGAAAACCATCAAACTCCTTCTAGAACAATGGTACCATTTTACGTTTCCACCAGCAATGCATGAAAATTCCAGTTTCTCCACACACATCCTTCTCAATCTTTGGTAATATATGTCTTTTTAAAATTAGGGCCATTCTACTGGGTGTATAGTTGTATCACATTGTGACTTTCATTTGCATTTCTCTAATGAATGATGGAGTTAAGTACAGATTTATATGCTTATTAGACATTCATATTTCTTTTCTAGTGAAATGTCTATCAAGTCTTTTGCCAGTTTTATATATTGAGTTGTTTGTCTTCTATTGTTTTAATGATTCCTTATATATTCTAAATGAAGTCTTTTATTAGATATATGATGTGCAAATATTTTCACCCAGTCTGTAGCTTGTCTTTTCATTGTCTTAATGATAGCTTTTGAAGCACAAAAGCTTTCAAGTTGATCAAGTCCAACTTACCAGGTTTTTCTTTTCAGGACCATGCTTTTGTATGGTAGCTAAGAACTCTGCCCAACCCAAGATCACAAACACTTTCTCCTGTCTTTTCTTCTAGAATTTTAATGCTTTCACTCTTGTACTTAGGTCTACAATCCATTTTTGTGGGGTAAGGGTTTAAATTCTTTTTTTTTTGCATGAATATATATATATTTTTTTCTTTACAATACCTGCATAAGAAATGTAGAATCCAAGCTGTGCTTATTGGAGTTACACAGAATTTAATGTCTTTTTAATGTATTCTGGAGGTCTGGAATCAACGAATCCCTAAAATTTGAGTCCTAGAAGGTAAGCATGCTTTTGGTGGAGGAAGTGGCTTCTTTGTGCTTTGATAGAAGCACAGAAGAGGAGAGGACAGAGCCTAGAGGTGCGGTAAGCATGTCCCTTTCCAGGTCAGCCTATCATAATGTGCAAGCTGCAGTAGCCAGGAGAACTGACCTTTTGGTTTCAGCCTAGAAATGAAGAGTGGCTATTTAAATCTCCTGCCTCTGTGCGCTAGGCATCGCCTAGTATATCTGCTTGGTCAATAAATAAAGATCAATTATCAATTCCATTTCTTTTCCCAAGTCTATGTTCCTGTAATTACAAGGGTGGTTTGGGCACCACAGGGGGAGTGAGAGGACAAGGGGATTAATTAGGGTAAACTACACGTAAGAGGCAAAATCATTTTGATTTATCAGGGAGATGATAATTTTGTATTAGATCTAGTGGAATACAGACAATTTCGAGGACATGGGGATCTTCCAAAATACTCCTCCTTCCCCAGCCATCAGCCCCTTTAAATCTGTGGTAGCCATTAGACTCTCAGCCTCTCTAAACTGAAGTTTTCCTATTCTTCCCAATTATCACAGGAACGTTCATAAACTAACACCACTGGGCTAATAAATAACACCTTAATGAAAGAGAAACAAATAGTGATGATGATGAGAATGATGGAGGAAAGTTAACGCGCTCAGAGGATGATCCGTGCAGACTGAGCAGGAAGGCAAGGATTTGCCCATCCAGGCCAGAAGGGAATGATGCAATGGACGCCCCGGTCCTTCTCTGAGAGAAGAGCCAGGTCAGTGTAGGCCTAAGAGCCGATACTAACACCTACTGTTTTAGAGTTCACGTTAATTACACAACTATTCATTAACCTATAATCCTTCCAACAACAGCAAAAGCCTTATTGCCAAAGAAAGTAAAAATGTCTTTTGTACTATCCTCATAATCTCCAGAGCCAACGCCCTCTCTTCTCAGAGATAACTGATTGTTGTGACACCTTCCAGAACTTTTCACTGCACGTACGTGCATACACAAGTTCCATAAATTTTGTGAGTGTTTGGAGCTTTCTTACATAGATGGTGTTAGATCATGTGACCCATTCTGCACCTTGCTTTTCTCGTTCGTTAATATTAATATCACATACATTTACATTTATAGTGTATTATTATATTATAACATTTCTCAGAGATCTTTCCACACTGGGACACAAAAACCACCTTATTCTAGTGGTCCAGATATGGTTCCTTGAAATGCTTAAGAGTGTGTCCTGTGCAGCTGGATTACTGAAATTTACTTATTCTTGCTGTGCTTCAATTTCTGCCCCTCTAAAATGGGGATAAGGATAGTATTTATGTCATATTAAAAAGTTAATATATGAAAAGCCCTTAGAACAAGGTCTGATACGTTGTAAGTAGCCAAGAAATGTTATCTGTTGTTAATCATTTGAAGGGCTATGTGGTATGTCTGTGCTATGGTTTAGTTTCTGATGTACATTTAGATAGTCAATAATTTCTGCTATTATTAATAATGATTACTTCAGTGAATGCCCTAAATATGCTTCCTTGTGTATCCACGTGTTTCCATAGGATAGATACAAAAAGTGGAATTCCACAAAGGAGGGGATTACACATGTCAGATATAGCAGTTTTGCCAAATTGACCTCCAATTTATATTCCTGCCCATGAATGAGAGCACCCATTTCTTCACACTCCCGCCATCAATTAATGTTTTAAACATTCATTCCTCTAAAGAACGAGAAATAATCTTGCTTTCACGTTTTCATTTGAATTTCTCAAATTACTAGCTGGAGCAAAAATATTTTCATGTTTATCGGTCATTGAGGTTTCCTCTAGGTGAATTCCCTCCTCATAATCTTTGACCATTTTTATATTGAGTGGTTTGATTTGTAGAGCTTCTTGATATACTGTGCATGCTGGTAGTGGGTTTGTTATATGCTGCACACATCAGTATCCCACCCCCGCCTCGGTCTCGGAATTAATTTATTAAAGTTCTCCAAGGAAACCTAACCCATCCTCCCCTAGTCCTGTCATCGGTGGGCTCTCAGGAGGATTAAACCACAGAGAGACCACCATGGCCATGCTCAGACCAGAGCTCTAATAAAAGATGACACGGAGGGGCCAGGGCTGGGGACACAGCCCAGAAAATAATTTCGTGCACAAGACACCGCTTAGCCTCAGCTGGTTCAGGCATGAATGGATCTCTAAGAGCCTCTGAATTTTGTGGCTCTGATTATTTTTGGACCCTGAGCTGTGGCTACCCCTGAAATGTGGTTCCAGGTGAGAAGGTGGTGAGCTGCCAGCCTTTGGGAGGAAATACAAGTTCTAGCATAATAGACGTGAGAGATGGGAAATGAGCATGAATCATTATGAAATTCTTCTGGGACCTTCCACTCAAAGTAGCAGCATCTGCATCACCATGAGCTATTCTAACCCCCACAACAGACCCACTGAATCAGAGTCTGCATTTTAGTGTGATCCCCACTTGATTTTTGTGCCCGTTACGTTTGAGAAGCATAGCTCTAAGCCTGTTTAAACAGGCCAGAACTATCTGTGGGGTTGGCCTAGAGTCTCATTTACCATCCGTCATGAGTTGAATTGTGGTCCCTCAAAATTCATATGTTGAGTCCTAACCCCTCATGACACCAAAAGGTGACCTTATTTGGAAACAGGGTTGTGTCAGATGTTATTAGTTAAGATGAGGCCATACTGGACCAGGCTGGACTCTTAATCCAATATGACTGGAGTCCTTATAAAAGGGGGACTTTGGGGCACAGACACTTGCCCAGGGGAGCATCCTGTGAAGATGAAGGCAGCGATCGGGGTGGTACAGCAGAAGCTGAGTAGTGCCAGACATCGCCAGCTAATCCCCAGAAGCTAGGAGAGGGTCCCGGAACAGGCCCTCATAACCCGAAGAAGGAACACGTCCCGCCAACACCGCGATCTTAGACGTCCAGCCTCCAGAACTGTGAGACAATACATTTCTGTTGGTTAAGGCCCCAGTTTGTGGAATTTATTAGAGCGGCCCTAGCAAAGTAACATACCATCCCAAGGGTTTCCCGTGATGGAGGGGCTGGGCATGCAGTGCCCTGGAAAAGACACCTCCCTGGACGGTGAAAAAAATATAGCGGGGGTGGTAAATAGGACTCAAGATACCGCCTCCCTCTCCAGCAGTCATGGTCCCTCCGTCAGCGCCTTCTGCATGTTCTTTTGCTGTGGCCTCTCCCGTTGCGGAGCACAGACTCCAGACGCGCAGGCTCAGCGGCCATGGCTCACGGGCCCAGCCACTCCGCGGCATGTGGGATCTTCTCGGACCGGGGCACGAACCCGTGTCCCCTGCATCGGCAGGCAGACTCTCAACCACTGCGCCACCAGGGAAGCCCTTGCATGTTCTTTTTATTTCACAGCATCCAGTGATGTCTCCAGAGGCTTTCAGCAGTCAGCACCCTGACAGTGTGTGCAACCAGGAGAGCATTTAGCTCTCCCTGCCTTTAAATAAAGTGGGAAGCAGTTGGGTGCAGAGAAGGGCTGGCTGATGGAATAACCCCGGGATGCTGCTTAGGTTTTTCTACTTAAGTGTTTTAACTAATGGGCTGTTTGGAGTCAGTTTGCCCTGCTGGAATGAAAAGGAAAAAAGTATATTTGAAAGAGTACCCATTTCTTTTTGTATTAGTGACTCAGAGCAGTGAAGTCCACAGTTCCTGATTTACCCACAGCCTGTTTAAGCAGAGTCTGCGGCCTTTGCTGAAATCGTAGAGGAGACAAACCACCATCGTCTGGATCACAGTTAGGTGCTTCCTCCTCATGCTTTCCTGAAATGGACAGTACCTGGGAACCAAGGTGCTTCTGCCACTGACTGCCCTTCTCTTACATTTATCTCTGTACCTTAGAATATAACATTTTATTTGTCCTAAATACACCTTTTAGAATAATGCCTGTTTCTTTTCAGAAAAATTTTTTTTTTCTGAATAAACAATAAGATCCAACTGAATAGCACAGGGCATTATATTCAATATCCTGTGATAAACCATAATGGAAAAGAATATATATGTATATATATAAAACTGAATCACTTTGCTGCACAGCAGAAATTACCACAACACTGTAAATCAACTATACTTCAATAAAAAAATTTTAATAGTATTAGCTAATATTTATAGAGTAGTTACATGTGCTAAGCTCAGAGCTCACCCTTGACCTATGGCTTGTCACACTGAATCTTCATTGCATGCATTTGAAATAGATGATGTGATTATCCCCATTATACAGCTGAGGAAACTGAGGCACAGAGTAGTTAACTTATTTGCTCATACACAGGTAATGAGGTATGAGGCGTAATCTTGCTGGTCACCTCCAATGGAATATGCATAATAACAGCTCTACAAGGGAGCCTCACTCAAGACACCCAGACACATAGTGCTCCCAAAGGGTCTTATTTTTGTCACTGACACCACATGGCAATGGGAGTAATGAAGGGCAGTAGGAAAGAGATGATGAGAGTTTGCTCTAGAGATAGCCAGATGCAAAGGTTAAATCCAACTGAAAGGATCAAATCCATTCTCTAGATCACATTCACCAAGCCAAAATTGTCCCCATAAAAGTAGGCAATAGAGTCTAGTACAGGGATCTCAAACTCAGTCAATCTTGCATCAGGATCCCCTGGAGGGCTTGTTAAATACAGATCCCTGGACTCTCCCCTCAAGACTTCCAGATTCAGTAGGTCTTGTGTGTGGCTGAGAATTTGCCTTCCCTATAAATACTCAGGTGACGCTGATGCTGCTTCTGGGGACCAGACTTTGAGAATCACTGGACTGGTGGTAACGAGCACAGGTTCTGAGTCACAGAGAGCTAAATTCAAGCCCCAGCCCACCAGTGACCTGCTGTGTGAACTTGGGGAGGTTTCTAATCTCCTCTGTTCTTATTTTCTTCAGTATAAAATGGACTAAAGATTGAACCTTGTCTCTTACAGTTATTGTAAGGCATGAGCTAGGGAATGCCTATTTTAAAAATTAGCACAGGACCTGGTACTTATTAAGCATTCAGCAAACACTAGCTGTCACCACCATCACCATCACCACCACCATCACACTTTATTTTTAAAAATATTTTTAAATTAAAAAATTTTTATCTCTAAATTTTTCTTATTTATTATTTTTTACACACTTTTTATTCTTATACCCCCAGTTTATTTCTATGCCCCTCCTCTTACATGCCAGACCTCTTTGTGTTTCTTTGTGAAAAATGTTTCTTCCTGGTATGTCCTATGTCATAGGTTTGTTGTAAGGATTAAATGAGTTACTCTGTATAAAGAATTTAGCATCATGTGTCATCATACATAGTCAGAGATCATTATGATTTTTTCGTCCTACAATCAAACATGCATTGTAGTAAGTGTTTTATATACATTGTCTCATTTAATTCTCACAGTAACCCTACAAGGCAGGAAACGTTAGGATAATTTTATAAGTGGCTCAAGGCCACTCAGCGATTAAGTCAAGATTTAAATGCAGATCTGTTGGACTGAGGGGTAAACACTGCTTATTCATATTTCTCTACACCCCTGCCCAAATTTGTAACTCACTTCAGAATGGATTGAGGTCTCCCGGATTGGGCGTGCTAAGAGAAAGCAAAAATTTTGATTTAGAAATATAGGTTTAGAAAAATAGTGTCCCTTATGGGTCCATGAAGTAGATGAAAGCTTGTTGCCATGATAAACCCCTTCCTTTTTTAGATGATCAAGGTGACTTACAGCTTGTAAAATTCACTCAGAAAGAAAACAGAACAGCCACGAGCTAGATGCATCCATATTTTCTGTATCACCGGCTGGAAAGCACTCATCTGATTCCTCGTACCCCTTGTTCCCTTGCTGGGTCATCGTCTATCTGCCCAGCCAGACATGGGGATGTTGAAATAATAGTTATAATCATTTAAAACTGACATGTGCAATGTCACAATGTTAGACTCAGATTTCCCTGAATGAAGAGGTATACAAGGAGAATCTAGGCACCTGCTTCAAACCCACCCAAGTTAACTACAAGATGAAAATTCTTTTTCTTTCTGTAACTACTGAGGTGGTCCCTCAGATGTTTATTATGTTAAACTGGTACCAACTGTCAGGGGGTGTTCATAGGTGGCTTTCAAGGTTATGGAGGAGGGAACCACCGTCTTGACCTAGGAGTGGAATGACTTCCAACCGAGGGATGTGGTTAATGTTTGCGGGAAGAAAGAAGACTACAGCAGAAGATCATATTTCTGTTTACCTGGAGGCAAAAAAAAAAAAAAAAATCATAAACAGATGCTCTCGAATGTTGAACCAGCTCTCTGACTTCTCAACCAAATACCTCCTCAAGGACTTTGAGTTTCAGGGAAGGGGAGGCTGTTTTAATTCGCATTCCTGTTATCTCTGGTTCCTTTTAAAAATAAAAAATAAAATCTTTTAGGATAACAGAACATGTGTACAGAGTGTGGCTGGAGCCAGAAGTTATCCCATAGCTCTGGCCCGTGACCAGTTTGCCTGGGAGGATTTATTGTAAGCTATTCTTAACTGAATTCGTCTGGCTGCGCCAGCATGAGAGCTAATTCTCTGACAATAAGCCTGCTGGGGTGTGTTTGGGTCTCTGTTTGTTTGTTTTGCTGTGTACAAAGCCTGCAAAGTGGAGAGCAGCATCACACTCTGCTCTAAATGAGAGGCGCAGGCTGGCACCACGGGGGAAGCAGGCGATATTTGGGGATCTGGGTAGTGAACACACAGGCACTTCTGGGAAAATGTAGGTAGGCACATTCCTTCCCCGCAGGAGACCCTGAAGCGCAGGGTCTCTTGAGAAGAATAGGCTTCCAGGAATGCAAAATGCCAGCCTGTCAAGATTTCTGGGAGGAGACATCCAGAAGTTTCTGCAGAGTAGGGAAGTGTGTGGAAACGCCCAGCTCTGAGCTGAAGGTACTTAAAGGACCCTTGACCCAGGACATTTCACATCATTCCTGCACCCAGCTGCGAGGGGAGGGGCAACTGGGCTCATCATCTTCTGGGGTCTCCCAATCTCGTTGTTGACATGGATGCAACCTCTGGTTCAGTGTCTTAACCTCCTCAGGGCCAAACTGTCTCATCTCTGCCTCAGTTCACCTCAATCACAAACCTTAAACATTATCTCTCAAAACTTCCCACTGCCAACACTTCACTCCCTGCAATTCTTCCAGAGATGTCCACTGAGCCCACGTCTTCCCCACCTCTTTTCTTCCTGTTCCATCACCACAGCTCTGACATCACTTCTCTCTCAATCTGCCTAGATCTTCTAGCTCCCTTGACAGTTCCCAAACCCTCTTCTTGGAAATCTTGTGGTCTGTCAAATCTTACGAGGTCAGGATATTGATGTTGCACTGACCTCAGTCATCGGGTTGGCCCTCAGTGGGCGTTTAGTATACCAACATATTTTGTATTGTTCTCTAATTGACCCCCCTCGAATTCCCCACAATGCTTTGTTCCAAACCTTTGGTCTCTTTCTAATACTCCAGCCCCTGGCTCTTCCTTCAAGAGAAATAACCTGACTACTTGGTTTACCCAGAAGACTAAGGGAAGACAGTATAAGAATCCTTGGTTTCTCTTCTCTTCACCTCAAAATCACTCACCCTCAGCTTCCCTTTGCCCTCATTTCAGAGGAAGAGATATTTCCCTTTCTTGCCAAGACTCATTCATCCTTATCCTCTCACTGTATCCTACTACCCGTTACAGCCTCAGGTATGATTGATCTCATCCCCATCTACCTTTCTATTAGGTCAAACTCTATTTGCTAATTCCTACTGATGCTCAGATCTTCCCCAGTAAAAGTAATATCTTTGCTTGACCTTATAACTATATATCTTAACTTATCAATTTTCTCTGGCCCTACTTTAACAACCAAGTTCGTTGAAAGAGATATCTCAACAGATGAATGGATAAAGAAGATGTGGTGCATATATACAATGGAATATTACTCAGCCATAAAAAAGAATGAAATAATGTCATTTGAAGCAAAATGGGTGGACCTAAGGATTATCATACCAAGTGAAGTAAGTCAGACAGAAGAAGCTAAATATCATATGATATCTCTTATATGTGGACTATAAAAAAAAACATAGAAATCAACTTATTTACAAAATAAAAATAGACTTACAGGCATAGAAAACAAATGTATGGTTACCAAAGGGGAAGGGGGTGGGGAGAGATGAACTAGGAGTTTGGAATTAATATATAAACACTACTATATATAAAATAGATAACCAGCAAGGACCTACTGTATAACACAGGGAACTCTACTCAGTATCTTGTAATAATCTATAAAGGAAAAGAATATGAAAAAGAATATATATATATATATATATATATATGTATGTATAACTGAATCACTTTGCTATATATCTGAAACTAACATGACATTGTAAACCGACTAAACTCAATAAAAATTAATAAATAAATAAAATGCATTTAAAAAGAAAGAGATATCTCAAGACATACATACTCTCTCTCTCTCTCTCTCTTTTTTTTTCTTTTTTACATCTGGATTCTATTTCTCTACCAACAAAAACTATTTGATCCAAGATTACCAGTGAAAATGGCAAACCCTGCAGCCGCTGCTCCCTTGGTGTCTATGATCCTGCACCATCTTGTTTCTTCTGCCATTTTAACTGGTTTCTCTTCTACCTTTCACATGTTCATCGTAGCTTTACTCAAGGGTTTATCCTCAGTGCTGCTCCCTTGTCTCTCTAAGCTCTCTGTCAACCATCTCATATACCTTCCTGTCCCAAATGCCATCACCACACAGAGAACTCCTTAAAGAAGCTCCAACCTCTCTTCCAAGATCCACCTTACAAATCCAACTTTCAGCTGGATCTCAGATGAATAATACTAGTAATAATAATAATAGCTACTGTTTATTTAGCACCTACTATGTTCCAGACACAGTACTAGGCTGTTTATTTAAATGATCTTATTTCATTTCCCCCATAACCCTACAAGTAGATATTGTATACTCCTTACAGAGAAACATATCAAGGCTCAGGGAGGTTAAATAATTGCTTGAGATTATGTATTTTATGGCACAACACAGTTACTTGAACTCTGATCCTGAAAAAAGCAATGAGCTAAGGGTTAGAGGATCAGAAAGTTAGTCCCAACTTTGACATGAACTGGGTCTGTGCCTCGAATGCTTCAGTTAGCCTTAGTGGGCCATTGTTCGCTAGTCTGTAAAATATAGGTGAAAGCTCCCACCAGTGTTACCCAACTCTGAACTTTCAAGTTTTTATAATTCTAATATTGTAACATATCTTTGGCATCCCAAATCCAACAAGATTAAAAACAGTTACTTGATCATATGTGTTCAAACCTATTGTACTCCATTTGGGCTTAATCAATTCAGAATTACTGGCAAGTGCCCCTACAAAGGTTTCTTCCTTTGTTAGGTGTAGGATTGGCTGCCCCAAGACTATTATTGCAATAGAAATAGAAAGAAATCCGCTTGTCATATTTTTACAGGATGACCACTTCACCAACCATTTGCAAATAGTGAGTTTGGAACATTTTAAATGAGGTGTTTGAAGGTGGTTCACTAGTGCCTTATAAAATGTCATTTTTTAAAATGCAGTGGTTTCAAAAAATTTTACTTTCAAGTTGACCTGTGGGATGTCCTGGAAGACAAAATGACCATAAAAAATACATAAAATCATGCAGAATAAATCACTTCAGAACCAATCAAGACCTACTTTAGTTTGGAATATGGAATATCAAATGTTTGCAATATTTAATAACTTCTACTTTTTCTCTTTACAAAAGTAATACAGACCACATCAAAAGCATAGAAACTACAGGTAAGAAAAAGAAAAACATATCAAGCCTACATCTGAGGGACATCTATTATTAAAATTTTCTGTGTAAACTTCCAGTCTTCCTTTTTCTCTACATGTGTAAAAACATGAGCTCCTAATCTAAATAATATTTTAATTGGATTTTTAATCTTAAAATATATCTTGAATATTTTTCTGTGCCATCATGTATTTTTTCCTTCATCCTCTTTCTTAAATGGATGCACAATAATCTGGAGTTAGGATGTACCACAGTGTATTTAACCAAAAATCTCCTAACATTGGCTACTTAGGTTATTTCCAAATTTTTACTCTTCTTTACAGTGTTCACCCAATTGTCATTTAGCTAAGCTTTTGCACAAATCCTTGAATATTTTGGGTAAATTCCTACACATGAAATTGGAAGGTCAAAGAGCTTGCAGGTTTTAAAAAATCTTGACATCATTATCACCAAACTGTTTCTAAACAGGTGGCATTCATGCATGGTCCACTGTCAAGACAGATTTCCTTCTTTCTTCTACTTTCACCAGTGCTTCACATTATTGTTTTAAGTTTTGCAAAATTGGGAGTTGTTTTAGTTTGTATCAAATAAAATTTATAGCAAATATTGCATCCAAATTATGCCATAATACTTTTTTTTTAAAGTGTATTCTCTATAGCAAGAGAAAACAGGTGAGGAAAAGAAAAAAGCCACCACAATGAGTCAGCAAAACTGTTACAGATATGAGGTAAAATTTACTTCTTGAAACAGTTGGTGTAAAAATAATGTACCAGAGCTTGTACAAAATTGAAGGAAACAAAGAAACAAAACAAAAACAAAAAAATCCTGATGAAATAAACTAAAAAAAAGAAAAAGAAAAACCAAGACAGAAAAACAGAAAAGGATGAGATGATCACTGGAGAAATTATTACTCTTGGGGAAAAATATTTCCTTATAATTCTTTGTGAAATAGAAAGGTAGTCTCATGACATATGATAATAGTTAATAGAAGCCTTCAATGCATGATGTAAGAACTGGCCACATATTCTGCTGGGATAAAGCATTTCCTAAACTGTCACAAGGCTTAGGCAAAGAAGCTCTCTTGTGTCTTGACAAGTCGTGGATTAATCATTGAGAAAATATCCAACATCCCAGTTAATAGAATGAGCAAGCTGTCTCTCAGTTAATCCTCAAGAACCAGAAGGTTTATACCTTGACAATCTCAGCTCTCCCTAAAAATAAGACAGAATAGTGGGGTTTAGAAGGTTCCTAAACCTTCTAAATGTTGGAAGATTGGAAGCCTAGTCACTTCCTAGCTGTGTGATCTTTAGAGGTAACAAATATTTAGAGTCTCAGTTTCTACTCCTGTGAAATAGGAATGATACTGTTTCCCTGCTTACCTCACAGAGTTGTTGTAAGGCTCAAGTAGGATAATAAATGTGAAACAGATCTTTGGGATTGAAGATCATAAAGTTCAATATGGTGGGATACTGAAGTCCATAAATCTCACATGACTAACACAAAAAGATATCTATAGATTTCCCAAGTCCAGAATAATAATCACATTCTTAAATCTTAAAGTCTGGAAGGTCTATAGGGTCCATTTTTGCAAATATATTAACAACAACCAAAGTCAAATAAGCTTAAGTCTTTCTACTCTCTGGGAAGCCTGACTTTCTTAATCTTGCCTTGGCAAACCCACATTATAATTTGAAAAATGTGTTGTTGCCCTGGCAAACCCACATTATAATTTGAAAAATGTGTTGTCTTCAAACTCACCTGACTCCATCCCCAAAGCATACTATGTCCTTCTTTCTGCCAGGTGCTTGACTTAAAACTCCAGAGTCCCTGGATATTTGTCACTTTCTTCTCCTCCCACTCTATCAAATTAACCAAGGGAAAAAAATATTCATGCAGATACATATGAAGTTCTTAAAATATTTAATCAAAACTATAAACTTAGCCATGTGATGACCCCAAACTCAAAATTAAAATAAAATTAAAAGTTAAGTAGCTGAGTAGGTATCTTTATGTGCTGTGTTTTTATTCTGAATGACAATTTGCTAGAGGATTTGTTTATTATCTCAGAAAATACAAAGTTAACATCCTATATGAGTTTTCTGCTCTCACACTCAAATTCAGTCATTGATGTTGGAATTGCACATTGGTTGATTGACATTGGCTAGCTCTTTCTCATCAATTGTCAGCTCTTCCTGTCAATTATAAGGTCTCCTGCTCACCTTGAGAACTTGAACAAATACATAATCGCACATCAGAAAGGCTATTTTCTATAACTTCTCAGTAGTTGATACCTCTTTGTTGAATGGGTGTGCCATCAAAATGCTGTCTGTGATTCTTTGGTCAAAGGAGGTTGTTTCATGCAAGACACAAAAGAAGACCAATGTGTTTATTTACCCAGCCTTCACTATGTGCCTGGTGCCATTTTTGGCACTGGAATATGGTGCTGAACCAAATAGACAGTTCTCACTGTCATGGCCCTTGCAACCTTGTGAAGGAGATTGATTATAAACAAGTAAGTCAATGCCTGTATAATGTCACAAAGTGATGGGTGCCATGATGGTTTTAAATGTTATGTGTCAACTTGGCTAGGTGATAAATGCCCAGTAGTTTTGTTGCAGGTCTCAGGCAAGTCCCTGGGATGGGCCACCAATCGTGGGTTCTCGGCTTCACACAGGAAAGAATTCAAGAGTGAGCCATAGTAAAGTGAAAGGTTTATTCAGTGAGGCATACACTCCATAGACTGAGTGTGGGCCATCTTGGAAGGCGAGAGGCCCCAAAATATGGCGTGGTTAGTTTTTATGGTCTGGGTAATTTCATAGGCTAATGAGTGGGAGGATTACTCCAACTATTTTGGGGAAGGGGTGGGGATTTCCAGGAATCAGACCACCGCCCACTTTTTGACCTTTTATGGTTACCCTCGGAAATGTCATGGTGCCTGTGGGTATGTTGTTTAGCATACTAATATATATAATCAGCGTATAATGAAGCTCAAGATCTAGTGAAAGTTGGATCTTCCACCATCTTGGACCTACCTGGTTCTAACTAGTTTTTTTTTTTTTTTTTTAACATCCTTGTTGGAGTATAGTTGCTTTACAATGGTGTTAGTTCTAACCAGTTTCTGTCATGTCCCATGGCTATGTCATTCTTCTAAAGGTCGTGCCCTGCCCACTTCCTGTCTCAGTTTGGTCAAACACTAGAAGTTGCTATGAAGGTATTTTGTAGATATGATTAACATTTACAATCAGATGATTTTAAGTAAAGGAGATTAACTTTGATAATAGGGCCTCATTCAATGGATTGAAGGCTTTAAGAGCAAAAACTGAGGTTACCCTGGAGAAAAAGGAATTCTGTCTTAAGACTGCAGCAGAAGTCCTGCCTGAATTTCCAGTCTGCCAACCTATAATACAGATTTCAAACTTGCCAACCCCCACAATCGCAAGAGCCAATTCCTTCTAATAAATCTACTTATTCATATGCAGATGAATCCTACTGGCTCTGTTTTTCTGAAGAACCCTTACTGATGTAAGTGCAATGAGGGATGTGAAGTGGGTGACATGAAAAAATGATGTGGGAATGGGAGGGGAGTACAGTTTGGAGGGGTTGTCAAGGAAGGGATCCTTGGGGAAAGTCGCATTTCAACAGAAGCCTGAGTCAAAGGAGGGAGTGAGCCAGGCAGGGATACAGAGATAGAACTTTCCAAGCTAAAGGAACACCAAGGGCAGTGGGCTATGGTGGAGCTCATCACAGCATGTTTGAAGAAGAACTGGTTAGAACACAGTGAAACTGGTTAGATCACAATGAATGGGGATTAGAATGTTAGTAAGTTTAGGGAAATGGGCAAAAGAAAATCATGTAGGATCCCGTAGATCATAAGTGTGATAAAGAACCATTGGAGAGTTTTGAGCTGGGAAGCCATGGAATCTGACATACATTATGAAATAATTACCACTCCAGCTGCTGTGGTAATCCACCCAGTTATCCATCGGAGATCAGTGAGTTGGTATATTGCCTGTCAATTTCTGTCAGTAGTCTCAGTCTAATAGCTTGTTTGTTTAAACATGGCTGCTCTCCTTGTTTAGCTATTCAAATATTGAAACAAGTAGTTTAGAAACAATGATAACTTATAACTACAAGTACTTTTTCCCAAGGTCAATGTTTTAGGGTTTTTCACATATCCTTTCAATATGATAAAAGCTCTTGATAAGTGTAATGATTAAACAAATAGTTATTAGGTAAAAAGAGAAGAGGCAATATCTATTAATTGGTTAATCATAGATATAGGTAAAATATATACCTACTTCCAAGCAGGTGTGTCTGAAATCTCCATAAAGAGATACTGGACCCGGATTCTAGGGGGATGTGATCATAATTAATTCAAAAGGAGATATACAGGAGACCTTCAAGATGGCAGAGCAGTAAGACATAGAAAGCACCTTCCTCTCCACAAATACATCAAAAATACATCTACATGTGGAACAATGCTCACAGAACACCTACTGAATGCTGGCAGAAGACCTCAGACTTCCCAAAAGACGCCAGAGGGTGACCTACATGCAGAGACAGGGCCAAATCCAAAGCTGAACCCCAGGAACTGTGTGAACAAAGAAGAGAAAAAGAAATTTCTCCATTAAAAAACTGTTAAAACTCCACTACAGAACATACAATTTTGTTGTGAGTGCACTGAAGCAAAGGTTAACTGTAAAATAAAAGAAGGAATGAATATGCATTTGTAGCTAGGATGTCATGGCTGCTTCATACACCCTGGTGACAAAGAGTAAATGTGTCAAATCCTATATAAGTTCAGAAGGTTCATGGTTTTAAAGCAAGGAAATTTTCCTCCCTTTTAAAAGTAAGATTTGAGGAGACCTTCAAGATGGCAGAGGAGTAAGACATGGAGATCACCTTCCTCCCCACAAATACATCAGAAATACATCTACATGTGGAACAACTCTTACGGGATACCTACTGAATGCTGGCAGAAGACTTCAGACTTCCCAAAAGGGCAAAAGAAAAAAGAAAAAAACAGAGAAAAAAGAATAGGGATGGGATCTGTCCCTCTGGGAGGGAGCTGTGAAGGAGGAAAAGTTTCCACACGCTAAGGAGCCCCCTCACTGGTGGAGACGGGGGATGGCAGGGGGGAAGCTTTGGAGCCACAGAGGAGAGCACAACAACAGGAGTGCAGAGGGCAAAGCAGAGAGATTCCCGCACAGAGGATCGGTGCCGACCAGCACTCACCAGCCCGAGAGGCTTGTCTGCTCACCTGCTGGGGTGGGCGGGGCTGGGAGCTTAGGCTCAGGCTTCGGAGGTTGGATCCCAGGGAGAGGACTGGGGTTGGCGGCGTGAACACAGCCTGAAGGGGGCTAGTGCGCCACAGCTAGCCAGGAGGGAGTCCAGGAAAATTTTGGACCTGCCAAAGAGGCAGGAGACCATAGTTTCGGGTGTGCGAGGAAAGGGGATTCCGAGCACTGCCTAAACGAGCTCCAGAGACGGGCGCGAGCCGTGACTATCAGCGCGGACCCCAGAGACAGGCGTGAGATGCTAAGGCTGCTGCTGCTGCCACCAAGAAGCCTGTGTGCGAGCACAGGTCACTATCCACACCTCCCCTCCAGGGAGCCTGTGCAGCCCACCACTGCCAGGGTCCCGTGACCCAGGGACAAATTCCCCGGGAGAGCACACAGTGCCCCTCAGGCTGGTGCAACGTCACGCCAGGCTCTGCCACTGCAGGCTCACTCCGCATTCTGTAACCCACCCTCCCCGCGGCCTGAGTGAGCCAGAGCCCCCGAATCAGCTGCTCCTTTAACCCCGTACTGTCTGAGTGAAGAACAGACGTCCTCAGGCGACCTACACGCAGAAGTGGGGCCAAATCCAAAGCTTAACCCCAGGAGCTATGCGAACAAAAAGAGAAAGGGAAATCTCTCCCAGCAGCCTCAGGAGCAGCAGATTAAATCTCCACAATAAACTTGATGTACCCTGCATATGTGGAATAACTGAATAGACAACGAATCATCCCAAAATTGAGGCAGTGGACTTTGGGAGCAACTCTAGACTTGGGGTTTGCTTTCTGCATCTAATTTGTTTCTGGTTTTATGTTTATGTTAGTTTATTACTTAGAACTTATTATCAATGGTAGATTTGTTTATAGATTTGGTTGCTCTCTTCCTTTTTTATACATATATATATATATATTTTTTCCTATGAGTGTGTATGTGTATGCTCCTTTGTGTGATTTTGTCAGTATAGGTTTGCTTTTACCATTTGTCCTAGGGTTCTGACTGTCCATTTGTTTTTTGTTTTCTTTTAGTATAGTTTTTAACACTTGTTACCATTGGTGGATTTGTTTATTGGTTTGGTTGCTCTCTTCTCTCTTTTTGTATTACTTTTTAAATTATTTTTATTTAAATATTTAAAAAATTTTTATCTTAATAACTTTATTTTATTTATTTATTTATTTTTCTTTCTCTCTTCTTTTTTTCTCCCTTTTCTACTGAGCTGTGTGGCTGAAAGGATCTTGGTGTTTCTACTGGGTGTCAGGCCTGAGCCTCTGAGGTGGGAGAGCCAAGTTCAGAACACTGGTCAACCAGAGACCTCCCAGACTCATGTAATATCAATTGGCGAGAGCTCTCCAGAGATCTCTGTCTCAACACTAAGACCCAGCTCCACTCAATGACCAGCAAGTTCCAGTGCTGGACACCCAATGACAAACAACTATCAACACAGGAACACAAGCCCACCCATTAGCAGAGAGGCTGTTTAAAATGATAATAAGTTCACAGACACCCCAAAAGACACCACCGGAATCGGTCCTGCCCACCAAAAAGACAAAATCTAGCCTAATCCACCAGAACACAGGCACCAGCCCCCTCCACCAGGAATCTTACAAAACCCACTGAAATAACCATACCTACTGGGTGCAGACACCAAAAAAAAAAAAAACAGGAACTATGAACCTGCAGTCTGTGAAAAGGAGACCCCAAACACAGTAAGATAAGCAAAATGAGAAGACAGAGAAATACACAGCAGATGAAGGAGGAAGGTAAAACCCCACCAGACCAAACAAATGAAGAGGAAATAGGCAGTCTACCTGTAAAAGAATTCAGAATAATGATAGTAAAGATGATCCAAAAACTTGGAAATAGAATGGAGAAAATACAAGAAACGTTTAACAAGAACTTAGAAGAACTAAAGAGCAAACAAACAATGATGAACAACCCAATAAATGAAATTAAAAATCCTCTAGAAGAAATCAATAGCAGAATAACTGAGGCAGAAGAACGGATAAGTGACCTGGAAGATAAAATATTGGAAATAACTACCACAGAGCAAAATAAAGAAAGAAGAAATAAAAGAATTGAGGACAGTCTTAGAGACCTCTGGGACAACATTAAATGCACCAACATTCAAATTATAGGGGTCTCAGAAGAAGAAGAGAGAAAGAAAGGGACTGAGAAAATATTTGAAGAGATTATAGTTGAAAACTTCCCTAATATGGGAAAGGAAATAGTTAAGTCCAGGAAGCGCAGAGTCCCATGCAGGATAAATCCGAGGAGAAACACACTGAGACACATAGTAATCAAACGATCAAAAATTAAATACAAAGAAAAAATATTAAAAGCAGCAAGGGAAAAGAAACAAATAACATACAAGGGAATCCCCATGAGGTTAGCTGAAATTTCAGCAGAAACTGTTCAAGCCAGAAGAGTGTGGCAGAACATATTTAAAGTGATGAAAGAGAAAAGCCTATAACCAAGATTACTCTACCCAGCAAGTGTCTCATTCAGATTCGACAGAGAAATTAAAACCTTTACAGACAAGCATAAGCAAAGAGAATTCAGTACCACCAAACCAGCTTTACAACAAATGCTAGAGGAACTTCTCTAAGCAGGAAACACAAGAGAAGGAAAAGACCTACAAAAATAAACCCAAATCAATTAAGAAAATGGTAATAGGAACATACATACTGATAACTACCTTAAGTGTAAGTGGATTAAATGCTCCAACCAAAAGACATAGACTAGCTGAATGGATACAAAAAACCAGACCCGTATATATGTTTTCTACAAGAGACCCACTTCAGACCTAGGGACACATACAGACTGAAAGTGAGGGGATGGAAAAAGATACTCCATGCAAATGGAAATCAAAAGAAATCTGAAGTAACAATTGTCATATCAGAAAAAATAGACTTTAAAATAAAGACTATTACAAGAGACAAAGAAGGACACTACATAATGACCAAGAGATTAATCTAAGAAGAAGATATAACAACTGGAAATATTTATGCACCCAAAATAGGTGCACCTCAATACATAGGCAAATGCTAACAACCATAAAAGGGGAAATTGACAGTAACACAATAATAGCAGAGGACTTTAACACTCCACTTTCACCAATGGACAGATCATCCAAACTGAAAATCAATAAGGAAACACAAGCTTTAAATGACACATTAAACAAGATGGACTTAATTGATATTTATAGGACATTCCATGCAAAAATAACAGAATACACTTTCTTCTCAAGTGCTCATGGATCATATCTTAGGTCACAAATCAAGCCTTGGTAAATTTAAGAAAATTTAAATTGTATCAAGTATCTTTTCCAACCACAACGCTATGAGACTAGATATCAATTACAGGAAAATATCTGCAAAAAATGCAAATACATGGAGGCTAACAATACACTACTAAATAGCTAAGAGATCACTGAAGAAATCAAAGAGGAAATAAAAAAATACATAGAAACAAATGACAATGAAAACACGACAACCCAAAACCTATGGGATGCAGCAAAAGCCGTTCTAAGAGGCAAGCTTACAGCAATTCAATCCTACCTCAAGAAACAAGAAAAATATCCAATAAAAAACCTAACCTTACACCTAAAGCAATTAGAGAAAGAAGAACACAAATAAACTTAAAGTTAGCAGAAGGAAAGAAATCATAAAGATCAGATGAGAAATAAATGAAAAAGAAATGAAGGAAACAATAGCAAAGTCAATAAAAGTGAAAGCTGGTTCTTTGAGAAGATAAACAAAATTGATAAACCATTAGCCAGACTCATCAAGAAAAAAAAGGAAGAGACTCAAATCAACAGAATTAGAAATAAAAAGGGAGAAGTAACAACTGACGCTGCAGAATACAAAGGATCATGAGAGAGTACTACAAGCAACTATATGCCAATAAAATGGACAACCTGGAAGAAACTGGACAAATTCTTAGAAAAGCACAACCTTCTGAGACTGAAAGAGGAAGAAATAGAAAATATAAACACACAAATCACAAGCACGGAATTGAAACGGTGATTAAAAATCTTCCAACAAACAAAAGCCCAGGATCAGATAGCTTCACAGGAGAATTCTATCAAACATATAGAGAAGAGGTAACACCTATCCTTCTCGAAGTGTTCCAAACTACAGCAGAGGGGGGAATACTCCCAAACTCATTCTACGAGGCCACCATCAACCTGATACCAAAACCAGACAAAGATGCCACAAAAAAAGAAAACTATAGGCCAATATCACTGATGAATATAGATGCAAAAATTCTCAGCAAAATACTAGCAAACAGAACCCAGCAGCACATTAAAAGGATCATACACCATGATCAAGTGGGGTTTATCCCAGGAATGAAAGGATTCTTCAATATATGCAAATCAATTAGTGTGATAAACCAGGTTAAGAAATTGAAGGAGAAAAAACATACGATTATCTCATTAGATGCAGAAAAAGCTTTTGACAAAATTCAACATCAATTTGTGATAAAAACCGTCCAGAAAGTAGACATAGAGGGAACTTACCTCAACACAATAAAGGCCATTTATGACAAATCCACAGCCAATATCCTTTTCAATGGTGAAAAACTGAAAATTTTTCCACTAAGATCAGGAACAAGACAAGGTTGCCCACTCTTACAATTATTCTTCAACATAGTTTTGGAAGTTTTAGCCACAGCAATCACAGAAGTAAAAGAAATAAAAAGAATCCAAATTGGAAAAGAAGAGGTAAAACTGTCACTGTCTGCAGATGACATGATACTATACATAGAGAATCCTAAAGATGCTACCAGAAAACTACTAGAGCTAAACAATGAATTTGGTAAAGTAGCAGGATACAAAATTAATGCACAGAAATCTCTGGCATTCCTACACATTAATGATGAAAAATCTGAAAGAGAAATTAAGGAAACATTCCCATTTACCACTGCAACAAAAAGAATAAAATACCTAGGAACAAACCTATCTAAGGAGACAAAAGAACTGTATGCAGAAAACTATAAGACACTGATGAAATAAATTAATGATGATACAAACAGATGGAGAGATATACCACGTTCTTGGATTGGAAGAATCAACATTGTGAAAATGACTATACTACCCAAAGCAGATTCTACACATCTACAGATTCAATGCAATCCCTATCAAACTACCAATGGAATTTTTCAAAGAACTAGAACAAAAAATCTCACAATTTGTATGGAAACACAAAAGACCCCACATTGCAAAAGCCATCTTGAGAAAGAAAAATGAAGCTGGAGGAATCAGGCTCCCTGACTTCAGACTATACTACAAAGCTACAGTAATCAAGACAGTATGGTACTGGCACTAAAACAGAATTATAGATCAACGGAACAGGATAGAAAGCCCAGAGATCAACCCACACACATATGATCACATTATTTTTGATAAAGGAGGCAAGAATGTACGATAAAGAAAAGACAGCTGTTTCATTAAGTGGTGCTAGGAAAACTGGACAGCTACATGTAAAAGAATGAAATTAGAACATCCTCTAACACCATACACAAAAGTAAACTCAAAATGGATTAAAGACCTAAATGTAAGGCCAGACACTATAAAACTCTTAGGGAAAACATAGGCAGAACACTCTATGACATAAATCACAGCAAGATCTTTTTTGACCCACCTCCTAGAGAAATGGAAATAAAAACAAAAATAAAAAAATGGGGACCTAATGAAACTTAAAAGCTTTTGCACAGCAAAGGAAACCATAAACAAGACAAAAAGACAACCCTCAGAATGGGAGATAATATTTGCAAATGAAGCAACTGACAAAGGATTAATCTCCAAAATATACCAGCAGCTTATGCAGCTCAATATCAAAAAAACAAACAACCCAATCCAAAAGTGGGCAGAAGACCTAAATAGACATTTCTCCAAAGAAGATATACAGATTGCCAACAATCACGTGAAAGCATGCTCAACATCACTAATCATTAGAGAACTTCAAATCAAAGCTACAATGACGTATCACCTCACACTGGTCAGGATGGCCATCATCAAAAAATCTAGAAACAATAAATGCTGGAGAAGGTGTGGAGAAATGGGAACCCTCTTGCACTGTTGGTGGGAATGTAAATTGATACAGCCACTACAGAAAACAGCATGGAGGTTCCTTAAAAAACTAAAAATAGAACTACCATATGACCCAGCATTTGCACTACTGGGCATAGACCCTGAGAAAACCATAATGCAAAAAGAGTCATGTACCACAATGTTCAGTGCAGCTCTATTTACAATAGCCAGGACATGGAAGCAACCTAATTGTCCACCGACATTTGAATGGATAAAGAAGATGTGGCACATATATACAGTGGAATACTCAGCCATAAAAAGAAACGAAACTGAGTTATTTGCAGTGAGGTGGATGGACAGGGAGACTGTCATACAGAGTGAAGGAAGTCAGAAAGAGAAAAACAAATACCTTATGCTAACACATATATATGGAATCTAAAAAAAAAAATGTTCTGAAGAACCTAGGGGCAGGACAGGAATAAATACACAGACGTAGAGAATAGACTTAAGGACACAGGGAGGGGTAACGGTAAGTTGGGACAAAGTGAGAGAGTGGAATGGACATATATATGCTACCAAATGTAAAACAGATAGCTAGTAGGAAGCAGCTGCATTGCACAGGGAGATCAGCTTGGTGCTTTGTGCCCACCTAGAGGGGTGGGATACGGAGGGTGGGAGGGAGATGCAAGAGGGAGGGGATATGGGGATACATGTATACTGATTCGCTTTGTTATACAGCTGAAGCTAACACAATATTGTTAAGCAATTATACTCCAATAAAGATGTTAAAAAAGAAAAAACAGAAGGAGATATACTACAAAAGTGCTCTCCACATGTTGCTGTCAGCCATAAGCTGGAACCTTCAGTTGGGCAATAACTTCCTTTACAAATAGCGATCCCAAGAAAATTCCTAGTAAAACAAACTGCTTACCTAATTGAAAGAGCTTCAGGATCAAGAAGAAGTTGTTTTAATCTAAATAATCATCATAAGTGGTCCTTTATGTTCCTAGGAAGCAGGCCCTATGTTAAGCCTTTCTGTTTCTATATCAAGCCTACTCTGGACAAAGAACCATAATCTGAGCCTGTCACATGAAATCCAGCCAACTCCACCACACTTTGCAGGCGTCCAGATCCACTCTCACGGCCGACGCCTTTGGAGCCACAGAATGATAGTCAGCCTGGCTGTTATGGGGGTCCAACATATGGAAAATAAATGCTATGAAAAAGGCCACAGGGCCGTAACAGAGTTGTTATTCGAGCCGAGCTGAGAACTGAAAAACGACGGTACATCCACTATCCAGAGAAATTTTAGAGCCTGTTTGGGGAGAAGACGACTCATGGTTAGTTCCAATTTCCGTTTTGGCAACAGGCACACAGAAGTTGACAAAAGCAGAATGTATATGCAAATGCCTTGTAAAAAATAAATCCAAACTATGAGTGAGCCTGGTTTCCAATCAGCAAAGGGTGAAGATAAAATGATTTGCAATGATTTTCTGTTGTGTCCTATCTGTCCTATGAAGAATTGAGAGTTTATACTCAGAAATCTGAGTTCCCAATGAGGGATAGATCTTGCCTCAGCTGCTCTGACAAAGAGAGGAAGAAATGGTGTATGCCCCAAACTTTAGGACTCAGATCCTGAAAAAAAAAAAAATCATCACTATATATCTATTCTATTCTATCTTTACAAGTGTTCATTTTGAAAGGAACGTGTGAGTTGAAGGATTTTTTTTAAGATTGCTCTGTCGAATGATGCAAATGTTTGTAGCCAAAACATTTAGGGGACTCTTCCTAATAGTTTTTGAATTCAGTGTCATTTGCCCTTGGGGTGTAGATGGGTTTTTCCGATACTCCTATTTGTAATTCGGGATCCAGTTTTCAAAATAAGCTTCAGTCACATTTGTCATCACCGCACATGTTGCTAAATGTCTAATTGACCCCAAAGTTTTGAAAAGTTAATTTTCTGACCATCATGCCAGTGTCACGCTTAATTCTGCCACCTTGACATTGTGTTCACTCCTTCAGCTAGCAGCGTTAAGGAGAGTGAAAATGTGTCAACAGGCAGTGTTGTGGGTGAAGGCATTAAATTTTTATGGATGTGTTTATGTATTATACATAGACAAGTCAGCAAGTCTGTATTAGAATAATCCGCAGAAGCAATAAATTAATGCTGTATTATTAACATTTGTTTACATCTTCAACAACGGCTCTGCATTGTGGCCAAAATCCCCCTCATAACCAGCTACCAAACACCACTATGCCCTGGCGTCCAAGAGTCACCTGGCTGAAGCTGTGAGGTGCCCTTTTCGGCTCTGAAAATCTCAATTTGCATAAAGCTTCTCAGCCTTCTAAATTATCTTTGTTTCTGTGTGGAATTGTAAAGGTTGAGTGGTGAGGGCTTAAAGAATCCTCTTAAATAATTAACTGGAGTAAACAAAGTAACATCTTGAAGAGTGAGGTTTTTATTCCCCTCCCTATGGGGGAAAAATAGCAAATTCCTTAAGATAATACATTAGATAGAAAGGGGCAGGCATTTTCTTTTCTTTTTTGTTTTTTTGGCTTAAACAACAGAAATTTATTTTCTCATAGTTCTAGAGGTTAGACGTCCAAGATCAAGGTGTCAGTAGGGTTGGTTCCTTCTGAGGTCCCTCTCTTTGGCTGGTAAATGGCCTCTTCTTCCTGTGGTTTTACATGGTCTTTCCTCTGTTTGTGTTTATGCCCTAATCTCTTCTACTAAGGACACCTCTTTTTAACTTGATTACTTCTTTAAAGACACTTTGTCCAAATACAGTCACATTCTGATACACTGGGTGTTAGGACTTCAGCATGTGAATTGCGGGGGGGGGGGGGACACAATTCAGCCCACACGATGCTGTAACATGTTGAATAATTTGTTCACATCTTGGCTCCCTCACTAGGCTAGGTTGTGACATCCGGAGGGGCAGAAATGCTAGTTCTTTTTCCCATCTCCATCATTCAGTGGAGCAGCACAGCTTAGTTAACTGGATGACTGAGAAGCACAGTGGAGCTCAGGAAGGAGGTGTGGTCCATGTGCCAAGCCCTTCGGTCTCCAGAGACTCCAGAAGGATCTCACAATCAACAGTGCTGGGGAGAATGGTGAGAGGGCAAGGAGAGTTCTACCTCTAGCTGCAGTAGCTTGTGTTGGTTTGCTTTATTCTTTTAGTTTAAATTGAGGTAAAATTGGCATCTCACATTATATTAGTTTCAGGTGTACAACATAATAATTCGATATTTGTATACACTACAAAGTGGTCACCACAGTAAGTCTATGACCATCCATCACCATATCATTGACCCTCATTCACACATTTTTGCTTATCCCCCCAACCCCCTTCTCCTCTGGTAACCATCAATCTGTTTTACATATCTGTGATTTTTGTTTTGTTTCATTTGTTCATTTGTTATGTTTTTAAGATTCCACATATAAGTGAAATCATATGGTATTTGTCTTTCTCCATCTGATATATTGCACTTAACATAATACCCTCAAGGTCCATCCATGTTGTTGCAAATGACAAGACTTCTTTTATACGGCTGAGTAATATTTCATTGCATACCAAAATATACAACATCTTTATCCATTCAACCATTGATTGACACTTAGGTTGTTTCCATATCTTGGCTACTGTAAATAATTCTGCAATGAACATAGGGGTGCTTATATATTTTTGAATTACGGTTTTCATTTTCTTCAGATAAATACCCAGAAGTAGAATAGTTGAATCATATGGTGGTTCTATTTTTAAATTTTTGAGGAACCTCCATACTGTTTTCTGTAGTGGCTGCATGACTTTACATTCCCACCAACAGTTTGTGATAATTGCCCTTTTCCACATCTTCTCCAGTACTTGTCTTTTTGATAATATTCATTCTGACAGGTGTAAGGTGATATTGTGGTTTTGATTTGCATTTCCCTGATAATTAGTGATGTTGAACATCTTTTCATGTACCTGTTGGCCATCTGTATGTTTTCTTTGGAAAAATATCTATCTAGATCCTCTGCCCATTTTTTAATATGATTGTTTTGTTTTTCTTGCTTTTGAGTTGTTTGAATTCTTTATATATTTTTGATATTAATCCCTTACCAGATATATGATTTACAAATATTTTCTCCCATTCAGTGAGTTGACTTTTCATTTTGTTGATGGTTTCCTTTGCTGTGCAGAAGCTTTTAAGTCTGAGGTAGTCTCACTTGGTTATTTTTGCTTTTGTTGCCCTTCTCTTTGGATTCCAGTCTAAAAATTCAAAGCCAAAGACCAACATCAAGGAGATTACTGCCAATGTTTTTTTCTAGGGGTTTTATGACTTCAGGTCTCACATTCAAGTCTTTAATTCATTTTTAGTTAATTTTTGTGTATTATGTAAGATAGCAGTCTAGTTTCATTAGTTTGCATGTGACTGTCCAGGTTTCCCAACACCATATATTGAAGAGACTGTCCTTTTCCCATTGCATATTTTTGGTTCTTTGTGGCAAATTAATTGACCATATATGTATGAGTTTATTTCTGGGCTCTCTATTCTGTTCCATTGATCTGTGTGTCTGTTTTTATGCTCATACCATAGTGTTTTGATTACTATAACTTTGTAGTATAGTTTGAAATCAAGGTGTGTGATACCTCTAGGCTTGTTCTTCTTTTTCAAGGTTGTTTTGGCTATTTGTGGTCTTTTGTGGTTCCATTCAAATTTTAGAATTATTTTTCTGGTTCTGTGAAAAATGCTATTGGAATTTTGATAGGGATTTCACTGAATCTGTCAATATCTTTGGGTAGTATGGACAGTTTACCAATATTAATTCTTCCAATCCATGAACAGAAAATATCTTTTCATTTATTTGTGTCCTCTTGAATTTCTTTCATTGAGATCTTAGAGATTTCAGTGTACAGGTCTTTCACTTCTTTGTTTAAAATTAAATTTATTTCTAGGTATTTTGTTCCTTTTGATGCAACTGTAAATGGAATTGCTTTCTTAATTTTTCCTTCTGAAAGTTTGTTACTACTGTATAGAAACACAAAAGATTTCTGTATATTGATTTTGTATCCTGCAACTTTACTGAATTCATTTATTAGTTCTAACTTTTTTTTTTTTTTTTGGTGGAGTCTTTAGGGTTTTCTATATATAGTATCATGTCATCTGCAAATAGTAGCAGTTTTACTTCTTCTTTTCCAATTTGGATGTTTTCTGTTTCTTGCCTAATTGCTCTGCCTAGGGCTTCCAATACTATGTTGGATAAAAGTAGTGAGAGTGGGCATCCTTGTCTTATTCCTGATCTTAGAAAAAAATCTTTCAGCTTGGCCACTGAGTATGATGTTAGCTGTGGGTTTGTTACATATGGCCTCTATTATGTTGAGGTGTGTTCCCTCTATGCCCACTTTGCTGAGTCATTTTTAATCATAATTAGATGTTGAATTTTGTCAAATATTTTTTCTGCATTTATTAAGATCATCATAGATTTTTATTCTTCATTTTGTTAATGTGGGTATCACATTGATTGATTTGTGGACCTTGCATTCCTGGAATAAATCCCACTTTATCAATGTGTATGATCCTTTTAAGGTATTGTTGAATTCGGCTAGTTAATATTTTCTTGAGGATTTTTGCATCAATGTTCATCAGGATATTGGCCTGTAATTTTCTTTTTTCTTGTGTTATCCATGTCTGGTTTTGGTATCAGGGTAATGCTTTCCTCATAAAATGAGTTTGGAAGTGTTCCCTCCTCTTCAATATTTTGAAATAGGTTGAGAAGGATAGGTATTAACTCTTCTTTTAATATTCTTTGACTCTTTGGTAGAGTTCACAAGTGAAGCTGTCTGACACTGGGCTTTTGTTGGGAGGTTTATTATTACTGATTCAATCTCCTTACTAGTAATCAGTGTATTCAGATACACTGATTCACTCTTGGAGATTGTACATTCCTAAGAATTTATCCATTTTTCTAAGTCATCCAATTTGTTGGCATATAATGATTCATAGTAGTCTCATAATCTTCTGTATTTCTGTGGTATCAGTTGTAACTTCTCTTTCATTTCTGCTTTTGTTTATTTGAGCTCTCTCTCTTTTTTTCTTGGTGAGTCTATCTAGCCTCTCTAAAGGCTTATCAATTTTGTTTATTTTTTCAAAGAATCAGTTCTTAGTTTATTGATCTTTTTTTCATTTTTTTCTTTCTCCTTTCTTTCTTTCTCCTTTCTTTCTTTCTTTCTTTCTTTCTTTCTTTCTTTCTTTCTTTCTTTCTCTCTTTCTTTCTTTCCTTTTTTTGGTCTCTATTTCATTTATTTCCACTCTGATCTTTATTATTTCCTTCCTTCTACTAACTTTAGGCTTTGTTTGTTTTTGTTTCTCTAGTTCCTTTAGGTGTAAATTTAGATCATCTGTTGGAGAGTTTTCTTGTTTCTTGAGGTGGACCTGAATTGCTACCCCTCTTAGAACTGGTTTTACTGTATCTCATAGATTTTGGAATGTTGTATTTCCATTTTCATTTGTCTCCAGGTATTTTCTGATTTCCCTTCTGATTTCTTCACTGGCCCATTGATTTTTCAATAGCATATTGTTTAATCTTCACATATTTGTGACTTTTCTCGTTTTCTTCTTGTAATTGAGTTGTCCGTGTGTGACAGTACTGGAGCTTTAGACGAATGTATAAGATCTTTTTGGGGGGATACCCATGAGCTGTGGCAAGGCCAAGGGAGTGCACAAGGATGGTGTCTCCTGCCTATGTTCCCTGAGAGCACCTCCATAACCTCTAGGCATGTGGCAAAACTGAAGCCTGTCCCTCAGGTTGAAGCCTCAGGACAAGAAAATGGGTCTTTCTCACAGGCAGACTGAAGGTGTATTTCAATCTGCTATTTGTGCAGTGCCCTAGGCTTGCTAGCTTGCCCAGAACTGTCTTTCTGATTGTTACAGTCCCATGGGTCAAGAAAGCAAGCATCTGTGGCCACCAGGGCCACCCCTGTGGGCTGTGCTGACCTGCTGGCAAGGCTGCAGGAGTGCTGAGGACAGGACACACTTTAGAGAGGCATGGGATGAGCACTAGTGGCAGGGCACACCTGTGGCCTTAGCAAGGCTGGAAAAGAGTGCTGGGGGTGGTAGCTATCACTATGCAGAAGCACACTGAGGGTGGGGCATGCCCATGGCTTTAGCATGGAAGAGTGTTAGGAGCAAAGCAAGCCTGCAGCTCTAGTGAGGCTGTGTCCATGCCTCTGCCTGCACAAGCAAGGTATAGGAAGAATGCAAAAATGGCACTCACCAGGGGCCTCCATCCCCAGGAAAGTCCTAACTCATCCCTGTCCCCCCAGCAGATGCTTTAAAATTAGCAAATAAACCTTCACATGTAGTCCAGGCAGTTCTCTAACTGTTGCCTTTATGCTGGGTGTCAGGATGAGTGAGATTACTCGCGAGTCCCTCAGAAGGAGTATCTGAGATCCCCACAGCCCTTGGGTTCCCTGGACGTAAGCCCCATTGGTTTCTAAAGCCAGATATTTTGGGGGTCTGTCTCTCCATTGCAGGTCCCAAAGGTTGGAATGCCCGATGTGAGACCCAAACCCCATGCTCCTCATGGAGTAGCATCAGACTACTCTGATGCTCCTCATGGAGTAGCATCAGACCCATGAAGTCCTTCCCTCCTGTGTGTCACTGTGCCAGGAGTGGGGTTTTTGGCGAGATCACATCTCTGCCTCTCCTGCCCATCTTGATGTGGCCCTTTTATCCCAGAGGGGCAGTTGTGGAGGAGCTGTTCAGCTAGTTGTTGGTTCTTTCTTAGCAGTAATTATGCCATATGTAGATGTCGATTTGGTGTGTCCGTGGGAGGGAGTTCAGGATCTTGGACTGCCTCTGGTCCAAGAGGCATTCTTAAAGGATAGCATAGGGAAAGAGGGTTGAAGAAGCAGTACAGATTTTTACTTAACTGCTTCTCATGCTAGAAATGATTTCTTGTGATCTTCTTTATCAACCTGGCAACAGCAGTTATGAAGTGCAGATTAAAAAAAAAATACATGGCAAGCTTGCTGGTAGAAGATGCTAAAGATATAACATTAATGACATAAGGGCATGGGAGCATGTGTGTGTGTGTGTCCTTGTATACATAGGAGAAAATGCGGTAATCCTTCTCGAAAGTGTTTAATGAGAGAACAAAATATCTAAGACATAAGGGGTTTTCTTTGGTATTGAGCAGTTCTGCCTACCAGCTGATGAAGAAACTACATGCGATTTTTATGAGAGATGAAATTTAACCATAACAAGTGAAAATGGAACATTTTCTGATGGCATTAATAATTGAGTGAAATTACTTCTGGGGAGCCGAATTTTATTTTCTGAGGGATGAAGGGGAAATGTGGATTTCCAGAGCAGAGCATGTTCACTGTTGCAGTCAGAAGTACAGCTGAATGAGGCAGCCCCAAATGAAACCTCGAATTTCCTTCATTCCTTTGTAGTGTGCCTTTAACACACTCAAGGACTGTGACTGTGACTTTACGAGACAACCTAGCATGAATTTGAGTGTACAAGATTTACAGCATATCCAGATTCACTGTGGCATCAGTAGCTCCCAGTCATGGCTAAAGTCTTTTGCAAAAAGGCTTCAAACTAACTGTTTACCAGTTACCTCCCCTGTTATTTGGCTGCCCTTATTTCCTGTTTGTCAAACCGTAGCTAAATAAAATGAGACACCAATTTCTACATGGATCTCCTTTACCTCTTCATTTCTCCATGAAAACATATCTTCTTACTCCAAACAATGCACTCCTTAAAGTTCTGCGGAAAATTCCTCTCTTCTATAAACTCCATCTAGGTTCTTTGTGTTTATTGTAGCATCCCTTCAGGATTCATTCATTCACAAAAACGTTGAGGAGCAATTTCTATAGACAAAGCAAAACATAGGATCAGGGGCCACAGAGATGGACAAGTTGCCTTCTCTACTCTCGAGGAGCATACAGCCCAACTGGACAGATGGGCAATACTCTGTGGTAAGTGCAGTGAACAGAGGAGTGCTCCCTGGGGGTGGGGTGCCAGTGGAAAGCTAACATGGATGTTTCCTGGAAGATATCATGTCTGGGATGAGTCTCAGAAGATCAGTAGAAGTTTACCAGGCTGGGCATCCAAGGCATGGAGGTCAGTGCCAAGCCTGGAAACAGGGCAATAAGCACTTCATCTTATATCTTCTGTAGCTATGTGTTCATAAGAGTCTGTCTTCTCCCCTGCTTCAGACTGACTCCCCCTTCAGACCACAAGCAGACCGTGGGACATCCAAGTTAAATGAGAAAATGTACCTACCACAAAGTGCTAGGAGATGGCTTCTAGACTTCTTATTATCAGTATTTAATCCTGGCTTACTGTATATTTCCCTTAAGTATCATTAAAGTGCTCTTTAAATGAATATTCAAATCTTACTCCTTGCTACTTTACTCCTGTTGCCCCTCTGATAGCAGAGGCGACTGAAGCTAGAACGAGGACTCTACAAAGAAGTGAGAGGATCAAGGAATAAAACCAGGGTCCCCAATCTTCCTGTTAGGAGCCCTCTGTCCGAGTGCTCACAGTAACTTCCGGTGTGGAGGAGGGCGCTGGGGGCGGGAGAAAAGCGCAGCAGCTGCTTCTTCACTTCCTCCAGAATAGGGCATCTCTATAATCAGGAGGGAGGGGGAAGCTGGA
This sequence comes from Aethalodelphis obliquidens, assembly GCF_003676395.1. NCBI lineage: Eukaryota > Metazoa > Chordata > Mammalia > Artiodactyla > Delphinidae > Aethalodelphis > Aethalodelphis obliquidens. The sequence continues at coordinate 8,189,969 of NW_020838000.1, forward strand.
GGTGGCTTTGGTAACTGGTTTGGAATTCAGTAGGGCTTTGCAATCTCCTGAGAGATCGTGCTCTACTGATTTAAGAACTCTGAACAAAATCTCTTAACTTCTTTTCTAAGCATTATCACAAGTAAAGATAGGATTTGTTTTCTGGTTAAAATGTGATTCAAGGGACACATGATACGATGTTTTAAGTAATATGCTCTCGAAGTCTTGATTTCCTTTTAAGCAACTGGATCATCAGCAAAATTGTAACATTAACATGGGTGGTAAAATGTGTGTATATCATTTTTCATATAAATCTCTGCCTCTCGATCAGTTTCCACATCGCCTGCACATTTATATCAGATCTCAGAAGCCCACTGAAAATTAGCAAGAGAAGAAGTGTGAAAAGACAGAAATAGTATGCAATCCTTGCAGAATATCTTATTTAGTAGAGTAGGAAAGCTGAGGAGAAGAAAGAATAGTACTACTTTTTTTATTCTGTGTAGCCCCATTACTTTTTCAAATTATTTCCCACCTTTCATTTAGTTGTGACCTAGCAGCTGTTTTTGACAGATGGAAAAACAGAGACAGGTAGCAGCCAATCAAGTGACACCCAAGCCAGGCTCCCTAGAGCTGCACCATCTCAGGCGCAGTCCTTGCTGTTTGCTGCCAAATCATCCCGCTTTCTTCACAATGAACACACAAGTCTCTGTTGGCATCTCAGAATAGCCAGCACGTTCCTCACACTGGCTTTGGGAACAACGTCAGGAGCCCAGAAAAGCTCCAGGAAGAAGTCCTGAATTCCAGTGCCTGCCGGGATCTGGAGGGTGGGGAAGGGTGAGGATAAGATGCAGAGGTGGGAACCCAGGAGGGTGTGCCTGCTGAAGGACGGCGTCAGCTGGAGCCAGCTTGCAGGACCACCAGGGCCCATTGCACACGTCTCTTTCCAAATCTGCAGTCAACATCCTCACCTGGGTAGCTTGAAATCGACAATTTACACCCCGGAAACTAGCGAACACTACTCCATAGCAGTGCTTTCATCCCTCCCCCACCCCAGAGGGGGTTATTAAACGTTGACTGACACACTCCTGCCTAAGAACATCAAATTTGATTTTTTTTAATTGATATATAGTTGATTTATAATGTGTTAGTTTCAGGTGTACAGCAAAGTGATTCCGTTATATATATATATATTCAGATTCTTTTCCATTACAGAATATTACAAAATACTGAGTAGAGTTCCCTGTTCTATACAGCAGCACCTTGTTGGTTATCTATTTTATATATAGTAGTGTGTATATGTCAATCCCAAAGTCCTAATTTATCCCTTCCCCCACTGCTTTCCCCTTTGGTAACCATAAATTTGTTTTCTATGTTTGTGAGTCTATTTCTGTTTTGTAAATAAGTTCATTTGTATCTTTTTTTAGATTCCACATATAAGTGACATCATTTGATGTTTGTTTTTTTCTGTCTGACTTACTTCATTTAGTATGATAATCTCTAGGTCCATCCATGTTGCTGCAAATGGCATTATTTCATTCTTTTTATGGCTGAGTAATATTCCATTGCATATATGTACCACATCTTCTTTAGCCATTCATCTGTTGGTGGACATTTAGGTTGCTCCCATGTCTTGCCTATTGTAAATAGTGCTATGAGCATTGGGATGCATGTAATCTTTTTGAAGTAGACTCTTCATCTTTTCCAGATATATGCCCAGGAGTAGAATTGCTGGATCATATGGTAATTCTATTTTTAGTTTTTAAGGAACCCCCATACTGTTCTCCAAAGTGGCTGCACCAATTTACATTTCCACAAACAGTGTAGGAGTGTTCCCTTTTCTCCACACCAAATTCAGTCTTTATTAATGGTGGATGAGCCAAACAAAACTCCTTTGCTTCTGTATCCAGCCCTGAGTTTGAGACCCCTGCTCTAGGGACTAGGCTGTCCTTGGCATGGTGCCAGATTTGGTTAGTTCTTCCTACTTTCTTTTTTCTCTCTTCCTTCTCTCCCCTCCCCTCCCCTCACTCTCTGACTTCTGAGGAGGTGATCAGTGAGGTGGGCGTACAAAACTATTACAAAGGAAACAAGGTAGAGGAGATACTACAACTTGCTAACAGGTGTGTGAATAACTCCAGGCACGGAGTTGCCTTCTCTCCGTGGAAACTCCTCGGCCCACCTCTCTTGTTAACACCTGTGAAATTGTTCAATAAAACAATCCCACAAGCCCTGTTCGGTCTCTCGAATGTGTAGTCTGCTACATTTCTTGTCAACGAGGCAGCATATAATTCATTTAGAAGACCATGTGAAATGTTCGTGAGTAACAAATTAAGATTTAGTTCAAACATTCTTGATGGGGCCTTGGTGTGCTAACCAGGTTTATGGATCTGTTTCATGGGAATACACTTTACAAACTTGCATTTGTGAATTGTTTATTCAGTGAGTTTAGGCATCCATAATATTTTTGTCACTGTTGTAGACGTGAATGGAAGGGAAGAAAACCATTGCTGGCAAGAGCTATTTCAGATTTCTGCAAGTTGAAGTACTGCATTAAGAAATTGGAACAATATGTCCAGCACTAGACACTATGTTTGATAAAGTAAAATAATCATAAGTGGGCTTCCCTGGTGGCACAGTGGTTGAGAGTCCGCCTGCCGATGCAGAGGATACGGGTTCATGTCCAGGTCTGGGAAGATCCCACATGCTGCGGAGCGGCTAGGCCCGTGAGCCATGGCCGCTGAGCCTGCGTGTCCAGAGCCTGTGCTCCACAACGGGAGAGGCCACAACAGTGAGAGGCCCACATACCGTAAAAAAAAATAATAATAATAATAATCATAAGTATCACAGTTTCTTTCCTTTTAATGAAAGGATTTTCAGCCAACATTAGAAAAGCCTGATAAATAAAACCTGTCTAAAAACAGGTTCTTAAACTGGGGTTCACAGATTCCCAAGAGGGTCATGGGTAGAATGCAGAGTGGCTGTGAATGTAACATGAAAATAATTACAACATTATCTTCACTCACTTCCAGCTGAAATTGAACATATCCTTCAAGTATGAAGATAGGCAACAACCTGTAGTACTATAAGCAGTACCTGTCTCTTCATCACCAAAAGAAATCACAGATATTTTCCTATCAAATTACAATTGTTGCAGATATCTGAAAACATTGTTTATACTCATCACTTCTTCAAAATTATAATAATTATTTGATCTGCTAGATTTTGTGTTTTAAAAACACATATATTATGACATCACACATTTGATTTTTATATATTTTGATAAATATAATTCCATATAATTGGTTTCCTTTGTAATCTCTATGCATCTTATTTTATGCATTTAAAAATATTAACCTGAGAAGGGATCCACAGTCCTTACCAGCTTGCCAAAGGGACAGGAAACATGGGACGAAAAAAACTTAAGAACTCCTGTCCTAATATCAGTCTCATATTTCACTTTTTGTTCATTCAACAACCAAGAACATTAAAGTACCTTTAATATGCCCTGGAATGTTCTAAGCACTAGAGCTATAAGCACACACAAGATGAGTTGTTTGGCCTAAGGCGACCCAGCACTGGATCCTACCTGGCTCTTTGCTGGAGCTAATGGTGGACTCTGGGAGGGCTCACACCAAGGAGTACTTCCAGGAACTTCTGCTGCTAGTGTCCTTGTCCCCACAGTGAGCCACAGCCACGCTCTGCCTCTGAAGGACACAATCTAAAACTAGCAGCCATGTGGCTGACAGGATCTTCGTGCTCTGGCCAGGTTCCAGGCCTGTGTCTCTCAGGTGGGAGAGCCAAGTTCAGGACAGTGGTGCACTAGAGACCTCCCAGCTCCATGTAATATCAAATGGCAAAAGCTCTCCCAAAGATCTCCATCTCAATGCTAAGCCCCAGCACCACTCAACAACCAGCAGCTACAGTGCTGGACACCCTATGCCAAACAACTAGCAAGACAGAAACACAGCCCCACCCATTAGCAGAGAGGCTGCCTAAAATCATCATAAGGCAACAGACAGCCCAAAATACACCACTGGAGGCAGTCCTGTCCACCAGAAAGACAAGATCCAGCCTCATCCACCAGAACGCAGGCACTAGTCCTGTCCACCAGGAAGCCTACACAACCCACTCAACCAACCTTACCCGCTGGGGGCAGACACCAAAAACAACGGGAACTATGAACCTGCAGCCTGCAAAAAGGAGACCCCAAACACGGTAAGATAAGCAAAATGAGAAGACAGAGAAACACACAGCAGATGAAGGAGCAAGATAAAAACCCACCAGACCAAACAAATGAAGAGGAAATAGGCAGTCTATCTGAAAAAGAATTCACAGTAACGATATTAGAGATGATCCAAAATCTTGGAAATAGAATGGAGAAAATACAAGAAACGTTTAACAAGGACTTGGAAGAACTAAACAGCAAACAAACAATGATGAACAACACAATAAATGAAATTAAAAATTCTCTAAAAGGAATAAATAGCAGAATAACTGAGACAGAAGAACAGAAAAGTGACCTGGAAGATAAAATAATGGAAATAACTACTGCAGAGCAGAATAAAGAAAAAGGAATGAAAAGAATTGAGGACAGTCTCAGAGACCTCTGGGACAACATTAAATGCACCAACATTTGAATTAAAGGGGTCCCAGAAGAAGAAGAGAAAAAGAGACTGAGAAAATATTGGAAGAGATTATAGTTGAAAACTTCCCTAATATGGGAAAAGGAATAGTCAATTAAGTCCAGGAAGTGCAGAGAGACCCATAGAAGATAAATCCAAGGACAAACAAGCCAAGACACATATTAATCACACTATCAAGAATTAAATACAAAGAAAAAATATTAAAAGCAGCAAGGGAAAAAAAACAAATAGCATACAAGGGAATCCCCATAAGGTTAACAGCTGATCTTTCAGCAGAAACTCTGCAAGCCAGAAGGGACTGGCAGGACATATTTAAAGTGAGGAAAGGGAAAAGCCTACAACCAAGGTTACTCTACCCACCAAGGATCTCATTCAGATTCAATGGAGAAATTAAAACCTTTACAGACAAGCAAAAGCTAAGAGAATTCAGCACCACCAAAACAGCTTTACAACAAATGCTAAAAGAACTTATCTAAGCAGGAAACACAAGAGAAGGAAAACACCTATGATAACAAACCCAAATCAATTAAGAAAATGGTAATAGGAACATACATATCGATAATTACCTTAAATGTAAATGGATTAAATGCTCCAACCAAAAGACATAGACTGCCTGAATGGATACAAAAAGCAAGACCCATATATATGTTGTCTACAAGAGACCCACTTCAGACCTAGGGACACATACAGACTGAAGGTGAGGGGATGGAAAAAGATACTCCATGCAAATGGAAATCAAAAGAAATCTGGAGTAGCAATTCTAATATCAGACAAAATAGACTTTAAATAAAGACTATTACAAGAGACAAACAAGGGCACTACAAAATGATCAGGGATCAATCCAAGAAGAAGATATACCAAATGTAAATATTTATGCACCCAACATAGTAGCACTTCAATACATAAGGCAAATGCTAACAGTCATAAAGGGGAAATCAACAGTAACACAGTCATAGTAGGGGACTTTAACACCCCACTTTCACCAATGGACAGATCATCCAAAATGAAAATAAATAAGGAAACACAAGATTTAAATGACACACTAAAAAAAATGGACTTAATTGATATTTACAGGACATTCCATCAAAAACAACAGAATACACTTTCTTCTCAAGTCCTCATGGAACATTCTCCAGGATAGATAATATCTTGGGTCACAAATCAAGACTTGGTAAACTTAAGAAAATTGAAATCATATCAAGTATCTTTTCTGACCACAATGCTATGAGACTAGATATCAATTACAGGAAAGAATCTGTAAAAAATAAAAATACATGGAGGCTAAACAATCCACTAATAAATAACCAAGAGATCACTGAAGAAATCAAAGAGGAAATCAAAAAATACCTAGAAATAAATGACAATGGAGACATGACAACCCAACACCTATGGGATGCAGCAAAAGCAGTTTTAAGAGGGAAATTTATAGCAATACAATCCTACATCAAGAAACAAGAAACATCTCAAATAAACAACCTAACCTTCCACCTAAAGCAATTAGAGAAAGAAGAACAAAAAAAACCCAAAAGTTAGCAGAAGGAAAGAAATGATAATGATCAGATCAGAAATAAATGAAAAAGAAATGAAGGAAACAATAGCAAAATCAATAAAACTAAAAGCTGGTTCTTTGAGAAGATAAACAAAAGTGATAGACCATTAGCCAGACTCATCAAGAAAAAAAGGGAGAAGACTCAAATCAATAGAATTAGAAATGAAAAAGGAGAAGTAACAACTGACATCGCAGAAATACAAAGGATCATGAGAGAGTACTACAAGTAACTATATGCCAATAAAATGGACAACCTGGAAGAAGTGGACAAATTCTTAGAAAAACACAACATTCTGAGACTGAAACAGGAAGAAATAGAAAATATAAACAGACCAATCACATACACTTAAATTGAAACTGTGATTAAAAACTTTCCAACAAACAAAAGCCAGATGGCTTCACAGGCGAATTCTATCAAAAATGTAGAGAAGACCTAATACATATCCTTCTCAAGCTCTTCCAAAATATAGCAGAGAGAGGAAAACTCCCCAACTCATTCTATGAGGCCACCATCACCCTGATAACAAAACCAGACAATGTTGCCACAAAGAAAGAAAACTACAGGCCAATAACACGGATGAACATAGAGGCAAAAATCCTCAACAAAATACTAACACACAGAATCCAACAGCACATTAAAGGGATCATACCACATGATCAAGTGGGGTTTTTCTCAGGAATGCAAGGATTCTTCAATATACAAAAATCAATCAATGTGATAAAGCATATTAACAAATAGAAGGAGAAAAAACATATGATCATCTCAATAGATACAGAAAAAGCTTTTGACAAGATTCAACACCCATTTATGACAAAGACCCTCCAGAAAGTAGGCATAGATGAAACTTACCTCAACATAATAGAGGCCATATATGACAAACTCACAGTCAACATCATTTCCAATGGTGAAAAACTGAAACCATTTCCTCTAATAACAGGAACAAGACAAGTTTTCCCACTCACACTATTGACTATTATTCAACATAGTTTTTGACGTTTTAGCCAAGCAATCAGAGAAGAAAAAGAAATAAAAGGAATCCAAATCGGAAAAGAAGAAGTAAAGCTGTCACTGTTTGTAGATGACATGATACTATACATAGAGAATCCTAAAGATTCTACCAGAAAACTACTAGAGCTAATCAATGAATTTGGTAAAGTAGCAGGATACAAAATTAATGCACAGAAATCTCTTGCATTCCTATACGCTAATGATGAAAAATCTGAAAGTGAAATTAAGGAAACACTCCCTTTTACTATTGCAACCAAAAGAATAAAACACCTAGGAATAAACCTACCAAAGGAGACAAAAGACCTGTTTGCAGAAAACTATAAGACACTGATGAAAGAAATTAAAGATGATACAAACAGATGGAGAGATACACCATGTTCTTACATTGGAAGAATGAACATTGTGAAAATGACTATATTACCCAAAGCAATCTACAGATTCAGTGCATTCCCTATCAAACTACCAATGGCATTTTTCAAAGAACTAGAACAAAATATTTCACAAGTTGTATGGAAACACAAAAGACCCCATACAGCCAAAACAATCTTGAGAAAGAAAAACAGAGCTGGAGGAATCCGACTCCCAGACTTCAGACTATACTACAAAGCTACAGTAATCAAGACAGCATGGTACTGGGACAAAAACAGAAATATAGATCAATGGAACAGGATAGAAATCCCAGAGATAAACCCACACACACACAGTCACCTTATTTTTGATAAAGGAGGCAAGAATATACAATGGAGAAAAGACAACCTCTTCATTAAGTGGTGCTGGGAAAACTGCACAGCTACATGTAAAAGAATGAAATTAGAACACTCTCTGATACCATATGCAATAATAAACTGGAAATGGATTAAAGACCTAAATATAAGGCCAGACACTGTAAAACTCTTAGAGGAAAACATAGGCAGAACACTCTATGACATAAATCACAGCAAGATCCTTTTTGACCCACCTCCTAGAGAAATGGAAAAAAAAACAGCCATAAACTAATGGGACCTAATGAAACTTAAAAGCTTTTGCACAGCAAAGGAAACCATAAATAAGATGAAAAGAGAACCCTCAGAAAGGGAGAAAATATTTGCTAATGAAGCCACTGACAAAGGATTAATCTCCAAATTTTACAAGCAGCTCAGGCAGCTCAATATCAAAAAAACAAACAACCCAATCCAAAAGTGGGCAGAAGACCTAGATAAACATTTCTCCAAAGAAGATATACAGATTGCCAGCAAACACATGAAAGGATGCTCAACATCACTAATCATTAGAGAAATGCAAATTGAAACTACAATGAGGTATTACGTCACATCGGTCAGAATGGCCATCATCAAAAAATCTACAAACAGTAAATTCTGGCGAGGGTGTGGAGAAAAGGGAGCCCTCTCGCACTTTTGGGTGGAATGTAAATTGATACAGCCACTCTGGAGAACAGTATGGAGGTTCCTTAAAGTACTACAAATAGAACTACCATATGACCCAGCAATCCCACTACTGAGCATATACCCTGAGAAGACCATAATTCAAAAGAGTCATGTACCACAATGTTCATTGCAGCACTATTTACAGTAGCCAGGACATGGAAGCAACGTAAGTGTCCATCGACAGATGAATGGATAAAGATGTGGCACATATATACAATGGAATATTACTCAGCCATAAAAGAAATGAAGTTGAGTTATTTGTAGTGTGGTGCATGGTCCTAGAGTCTTTCATACAGAGTGAAGTAAGTCAGAAACAGAAAAACAAATACCGTATGCTAACGCATATATATGGAATCTAAAAAAAAAAATGGTTCTGAAGAACCTAGGGGCAGGACAGGAATAAAGACACAGATGTAGAGAATGGACTTGAAGACACGGGGAGGGGGAAAGTTAAGCTGGGACGAAGTGAGAGAGTCGTGTGGACATATATACACTACCAAATGTAAAATACATAGCTAGTGGGCAGTAGCTGCATAGCACAGGGAGATCAGCTCGGTTCTTTGTGACCACCTAGAGGGGTGTGGTAGGGAGGATGGGAGGGAGACATGAGAGGGAGGATATATGGGGTTATATGTATATGTATTGCTGATTCACTTTGTTATAAAGGAGAAACTAACACAGCATTGTAAAGCAATTATACCCCAATAAAGACGTTTTTAAAAAAAAGAACAAACAAGACAAAATTCCTACTCTCAAGAATCTTAAATTCTAGAGAGGCAACCTAAATTAATTTTCCAAGTAGAGTAATTTCTTAAACACTCAGTCTCAAAAGCAACAATAGAAATTCACAAGTAGCATAGATCCTTGCTACTCAGAGTTTGGTGCATGAAACAGCATACTTGGCATTACCTGGGAATTTGTTAGAAATGAAGAATCTCAGGTCCCATCCCAGAATCTGCATTTTAATAACATCCCAGGGAATAATAAAGTTTGAGAAGTACTGGCTTACCTTTTAGACCCCACACTACCATCCTTACTACTTCCTTCTTCCCATTTGGCCTGAACATCTGAAACAGTGATGAAAGCCACAAGGTATCAGGAGGCCTCTGATAAAGTTAAGTCTAATTCAAACTGATTTTTCCAAGGCTCATGAATGAAAGAGGAGGTGGGTCTTGAGAATTGCATTTCTAACCACACAAAAGAGTAAAACTTCGGGCTCGAAAAAAAGTCATGACTGAAAATTTCCTCACATTTTCTCATGCTTAATTTGGTCATTCCTTTGTATGAAATAAGCTCATCTTGTTTAGTGGTACCTCAGTGAAGTGAAATTGGCTATACCCTTCTTTCACTCAAAGCGCTATTCATAGATATCTATTCTCAACCATGTTATTTATACTCTGTCTAAAAGTAGGTTTCACAGTTATTTAGAATCATGCAGCACCAACAGAGAACTTCTTTAATTTTGATCTGAAGAGCTGAACTCATTTGAATTTCCTAATATAATATCTGGGGAGAACCCCAACCTGTGAAGAATGAAAGGAGAAAAAATGATATGTAAGAAAAGATATTAGAACCCAGTGGCTATTTAAGAGCTGAAAATTGATTGAGTCCTGTCTGGTGGAAGCTTCTGAAATTCTATGCAAACTGAAATAAAGTGGTTTGATAACTAAATCTTACTAATGGTCTGGGAGCAGTGTTCTCTGCTCACTGCAATCTCTGATCCTGTCTTTGCTTAAAATTCTGATTTTTTTCACCACAGATTTTGGTATTCATTTTTATTTTTAAAAATATTGCATGAAAATATGATTCATCTTGATTAATGAGTTTTGGGGGTTCTCTTAAATTGTGCACCCAAGGTCCTAGTCCCAACCCTTCTGGACATACAAGGTCAGAGGTGAGGAAATTATTAGAATAAATTTCTGAAATAAAAAGTGTTCATTTCTCCCAAGTGACTGTCTTTAATCTTTCAATATTATCAAGCACATTAGAATAATTTTTAAAGTAGTCATGATACTTGTGTCATGTTGCATTCATACACCACTCATAAGTATAATTAAGATCTGTTGTTTTCAACATGTTACAGTCAAGAAACTCTTCCTTTAATTAATAGGTAAACTGAGCCTTGGATCTTTAGCTCGTAGATTTGTGGTTTCTCTAAACTACTCCAGAGTAAAATGTTTACCAAAAGATAACCCTGCTCTAATATAAGAAGCAGAACATTATGTTTGAACATCGTGTGAAATGCTATTGTCATCAAAGTTAATCACCAAGAAAGCTAGGGCTAATAAATGGCTGAGATGCATTGGAAAATTAGATCTTTACTTGGATTTAAATTAATGAAATTATACAGTATCAGAGATAGCCCCTCACTAGGACATTTAATGTTAACAATGTTAATAATAGTCTCAAAGGGTATTGTTAAGAGGAACTCTCTCAATTGCCATATGGAAGCACGTGCCAGTATTTTTGCAAACATAATGTAACATCAAGTAGAAAAGGGTACATGATAGGAAGATAAAGGTAAACCCTATCATCCCATAAAGCACAAATAATCCCAAACATCTCCAATGGCACATGACTGAAGACAAATAGTCTGGTGCTATACCAAATAATTCCTTAAGACACGAAATAAGCAAATAAACACTGTGACCAAACACACTACTGGCTGTTGTATTCGGCTTCCTTTGAAGAAGCAGAGCCCAACTCAAGCTGGTTCAAGTTAAGGGAGGATTATTTTATGGATGAATAGGAAGCAATAAGAAGGCTAGGATACAAGAGAAATGTGACTAGTTCTCATTGAGATGAGCTATATGTGTGAAATACACATTGGATTTCAGAAAGTCAGTATAAAAAAAAGAATGTAAAGTATTTCATTTTCATATTGATGACATGTTGATATGATAATATTTTAGATATATTGGCTTAAATAAAGTGTATTATTCAAATGAATTTCACCTATTTCTTCTAACTTTTCTTAATGTGACTACTTGAAAATGTAAAATTACACATGGGGCTCCCATTTGTGACTCATGTTATATTTCTACTGGAGAGCGCAGCTCTAGAGACACTGGTGTTGAGATGTAGTTAGGGAAGGGGATGGTACAAAACAGGAATGCAGCAGGAGTGAGAGTGGAGTAGTTTCCATTCAAAGGAGGAGGGGCCTGACAAGATAAAATTTACTGCTGACTCACTGAAGAGTAAGAGAAACCAGAAAGGAAAGAGACCCTCTCCATATATGGCAAGTCTAGACTGGAAGGCACCTCCTTCTTTTTCCTCCCTCCACCTCCATCTCCCTCCATCTCCATCTTCCTCCATCTCCATCACCATTTCCATCTCCATCTCCCTTCCTCCCTCCATCCCCCTTCCTACCTCCTTTTGTACTCTTCCTTTCCTTCCCCTTTCTCCCCTTCCTTCCTTCTTCCTTTCTTATCCTTTTTTTTTTTTTTTTAAGAAAAGATATTTTGATTATCCTGAATAGGGTCAAACAGGAAAGCAAGTGATGATTAATCACTTACCGTATCATACTTTCCAGAAAAATTCTACAGGTGAAACAAACACAATTTTGAAACTGAACATTGATTAAGGTAAAACCTGAAGAGGAATTCCTAGTTGTCTCCTAGTGATGGCAATACCTTGCTTGCTGTGCAGCGACTGCTGCCCATGACTTACCTAACTGTTCCTGCCGATCAGCTCCACAGTTAGAGGTGATTCTTAAAGGTGTGTGGAGACCATCGTTTATGTGTATGTCAAACAGATTGCATTTGTAACATTTAATGCCCACAATAACAAAAATAAAACGTGCTGGCGTGTGCTCTCTGTGTAAACACTTTCTTCTGAAGATAGAGTCAGTGGAATGTTTTAGGAACTTTGACACTTATGGCTGTATTTATAATCTTTTTTGGATCATATCCTCACAGAGTCACATGTTCGTATATTTTAAATTCTCTGGAGAAATAAAAATGTTTAAACATAATATAATGATGTGATAGGCATTTTATGAGCCCTTGCTCACCATCTAGGCATAAGAAAAGAGAATTGTATGGTGAATCCTGAGAAGGGTTTCTATAAATGTCGAATTTTCTAGATCTGTGCCACAAAGCTAAGGTGATTAGAAAGAGAAAGAGGAGGTGTATATTCAACTCTGACAGAGACTTCTTTTTTGCTTGAAACTAGACTACCCTAAAAGTTGGAAACTAGATATTCACCCTGTTTGGAATATGCATTGCAGAGACTTCTTTGGGCAGACAAATGCACTTTTTGTGATTTCAAAGAAAATGAAGAAGATCCAGGAATTTTTTTCCCACTCTATACTCATATATAATATGAATTTACCTACTGTTTATTTTTTGAAATTTCCTGGTCTATAGCACAACAGCCCAGGATATATCCATCTGGCCATAGAAACAAGCCCTTTATTTTTAGCCAAAGCAATGCAGCTAAGTTTTACTAAACACTCAATTTGGTATATACCAAGTATCTTACACATGTTAATTTATTAAACAGCCATAACAAGTCTAACTAGCAAGTGACAAGGATGGTATTCAAACCCAGGAGATGTCTCATATCTGAAACTGTTTCTATACAAATATGCTATCCTGGAGGGAGAGGACACAGAAATTTTAAAACATATCTTCAGGGCTTCCCTGGTGACGCAGTGGTTGAGAATCTGCCTGCTAATGCAGGGGGCACGGGTTCGAGCCCTGGTGTGGGAGGATCCCACATGCTGTGGAGCAACTGGACCCATGAGCCACAACTGCTGAGCCTGCGCGTCTGGAGCCTGCGCTCTGCAACAGGGGAGGCCGCGATAGTGAGAGGCCGGCACACAGCGATGAAGAGTGGCCCCCACTCGCCGCAACTAGAGAAGGCCCTCACACAGAAACGAAGACCCAACACAGCCAAAATAAATAAATTAATTAATAAACTCCTACCCCCAACATCTTCTTAAATTCAGGGAGTTCTTTCACAATTAAAAAAAAACAAACAAAAAAATCATATCTTCAAATTTTTTGACATTCCTCCTAAAGAGAGTATTCCCCTAAAATCTGACCAACCTTAGAGATTGGTTGACCAATAGAGGATGTCAGAAGAGACAGCTGGGCTTCCCTGGTGGCACAGTGGTTGAGAGTCCGCCTGCCGATGCAGGGGACGTGGGTTCGTGCCCCAGTCTGGGAAGATCCCACGTGCCGCGGGGCGGCTGGGCCCGTGAGCCATGGCCGCTGAGCCTGAGTGTCCGGAGCCTGTGCTCCACAATGGGAGAGGCCACAACAGTGAGAGGCCCGCGTACCACAAGGAAGAAAAGAAAAAGAAAAGAAGAGACAGCTGTCTTCAGAGGTTATGTCAAGGTAGAAGGCCATTCATTGTCCACCAGTTTAATTTGAGACACTCATCTCTGGGGTCCTGAACCATTATGTAAGAAGCACAAGGCTGCCATGTTGTGAGGAAGCTCAGACTACAGTTTTTGCAGTGATTTCTTACACAGCTAGAACAGAAGATTTTAAGTTCAGCTGAGGGTTAGGGACACAATTAATATGAAACCTTATCTCTTATTACTGATAAATTTTAAAAAGACCAATTCTTATGCAGGTTCCATTTAAAAACTGTTATACACAAGTAATAGTTATGCCTAATACAATATGTCTGCCTTTGTTCTAAAGACTTTTATGTGTATTGATGCACAAAATCTTCACAATAGTCATGAAGCAGATGTTGTAATCATCTCTAATTTTACATAGAAAGAAACAGAGAGGCTAAGTGTTTGCCCAAGGTCAGTCAGCTATTAAACGGAAGAGCCAGGATTTGAACTAGGGTCTTCTGGTTCCAGATTCTGTGTTTTTACCTCTTTTACTGGCATGAACAAATTCTCAAATTAAAGAGATGACTATTTTAAAAAAAAGATTAATAAAAAATAAGCATTTTCCCTCTCTGGTGCTTCTTTACCACTCTTCACACTGAAAGGTAGAGCTTGTATCTCCTCCTCTTGAATTTGGGTGGGCTTGTGAATGCTTCAGCCAATAGAATACAGCAGAAGTGAGGCTGTGTGCCTGCGAAGGCTAGGTCATAAAAGGTCTTACACCTTCTACTTTGTTCATGGGAATATTTGCTCTTGGAGCCCTAAGTCATTACATAAAAAGTCCAAAGTCCAAAAGTCTGAAGCCACCATGCTGTGCAGAAGCCCCAGCCCATGCAGAAGTCACTGCAGTTGACAGTCTCAGATGAGCAGCCTTTGAGCCATCCTAACCTGGGCACTGACATGTGAGTGAGAAGTCTCCAGACATCCAACCTCTGTATTTTGAAATACCCTCTGCCCTTTGAGTCTGCCCAGCTGAGGTTTCAGATATTGTAGTTCAGACACAAGCTATCTCTGCTGTGTTCTAAATTTGTGACCCACAGAATCAGAGAGAATGATAAAATGGTTGTTGTTTTAGGTCCCTGATTTTGAGGGGTTTGTTACACAGAAAAGGACAATTGAGATATTCTCCTTCACCAACAACTTCTAAACCTGACTCCTAGAAGTAAGTACTAAAAATGTTTGCTGTTACATTTTCAGTCCCTTTTCTATACTTTTAAACATTGTTCATACTCTGCTTTAAATATTAATAGGACCATTACATTTAAATTGTTCATACACTTGCTTTTTTTCACTAATTTATTCAAGAGATTTTTAATTGAGAATTTATACCAAGCATTGTTTAAGATATTGAGGATTCAGGATGAACAAAGTCCTAAAGCAGATGGAGGTTATGTTTATGTAACAATGTCTTGCTTTGTATGTCCATATATACAGGTCTATATAATTCCTTTTCTCTGCCCACATCGTATTCCTTTTTTTTTTTCCGTATTCCTTTTTATCTTCGCATACGGATTATCTAGTACACGAAGTGATTCATATTGTTGGATACATACAATGTTTCCAATATTTTGCTATTTCCAACAACGTATAAGTGCACATGTATACTATCTCTTAATAGAAAGTGCAAGAAGTATAATTAGGGAGAACTGTATTTTTAATTCTAATACTGCCACATTAACTTAAACAACTGACGCTCCCATCAGTAGCACAGGAAAATGCCTGTCCCTTGACCCTCACTGACACTTGAGTCGATGTTCTGGGAGCAAAACTCTCTTATTTTAATTCACATTTCCCCCAATTATTAATGAGGTTAAACATCTTCAGGAACCAATTATAAGTCCTTTTCAGTGAATTGTTTATTGTTATTCTTTGCAAATTTAAAAATTGGTTGTCTTCCTTAACTAAAGGTGTGACTACTTTAGTCTAATTATGAATCCTTTATCTCTTAAATATGGAGCAAAAACAGCTTGAGTCTAAACCTGCTTTTTTTTTAACATCTTTATTGGAGTACAATTGCTTTACAGTGGTGTGTTAGTTTCTGCTGTATGACAAAGTGAATCAGCTATACATATACATCTATCCCCATATCCCCTCCCTCTTGTGTCTCCCTCCCACCCTCCCTATCCCACCCCTCTAGGTGGTCACAAAGCACCAAGCCGATTTCCCGGTGCTATGTGGCTGTTTCCCACTAGCCATCTATTTTACACTAAACCTGCTCTTAAGCTTCATATTGCTTTTTATTATACAGAAGACTTTGATTTTTATGTGGGCAAATCTGTCCATCTGTTACTTCTTGTCTTTTGGATTTTATATCTTACTTATGAAGGCCTCCATGCCAAAGTTATATAAACATTATCTTTGGCCTCTATATTTAAAAATGTTTCTTTAAACATCAGTTATTTTTTTTTAATGTATATGGACTTTTCTCTTAGTGACTTGGTGTGGTAGGCATCTAGAGTTCCTTTTCTTTTTGGTCTATTGATTGATTCTCAGTCCCCAACTAATATGTATTTAGTTACTATCGATCATAGCTTATTTTCATGTTTGACAGGGCAAATTGCCCCTATTGGTTCCTCTTTCTCAAAAACATCTTGGCTTTCCTTTTATTTTCTCTTCCAAAGTTTGGAAGTGTGGCTTATTGAGTTCCTTTCAAAAAACAATTCCTATGTGGTTTTTTTTTTTATTAAGATTTAATTAAATTTATAGAGAAGTGATATCTTTACAACCCAGAAATGTGGTCTCTTCTTCATTTACTCAAGTTTTCCATTAAGTTTTATAATATTTTTTCATCTAGGTCCTGGCATATTTCTCTCTGTTTCATTTCTAAAAACCTAATTATTTTGCTACAATTGTGAATGGGACGATTATCAAATTTTTATTCAGTTATTGCTAGAATGTGGAAAAGCCACCGATTTCTGTGTGTTGACTTTGGAGACAATTTCTTTACTTACCAGTTGTCACTTGATCCTCTGGGTGTCTGAGCAAAAAATTATATCATCTACAAATAATAAATATTTTGTCTCTTTGTTCCCCCCGATTCATCATTCTTATTTTTCTGATTAATTCATTAACTAAGACTTCCAATAAAGTTTTGACAAGTTGAGGTGATAGTAAGCACACTTTCCTTGCTCCTAAACGTTTTATTATCAAGTATGACACTTGCTGTATGTTTCTAGTAGAAAACTTTAACAAGATAAAAAAGCTCACTCTGTTGCTAACTCAGCATTTGATGAAAAGTGGATCTTGAATTTTATCAAATGCTTTTATCAGACATCTCTTAAGACATTATGTAGATTTTCTCCTTTAATCTATTAATGTAGCAAAACAAAAGATGACATAAGGTTCATTCAGCCAACACATATTTATTGAGTACCTATTATCTATGTGCCAAGAACTGTGATAAATGCCAGGAATATAAACAAGAACAAGAACGGAAAGTTTTCTGCCCTGAAGTTGAGCAATCTTTGCATTCTTAGGATAAACCCTATTTACTCTAGGTGTGTTACTCTTTCAATATGCTGCAGGACTTGATTTGATATCGCTTTGCTTAGGATTTTTGCATCTACATTCCTGAGTGGAACCAGATTATGTTGCCCTGGGCCCCATTCAAAACTGACAGTTTTACAAGTTCTCAGTAAACAAACTGGAGCAAAGTATAGTGCTTCTCTCCATTTATTCAAGTCTTCTTTTAAATCTGTAATAAATTTTGCAGTTTTCTTCCTGTGGGTCTTAAACATTCCTGATTAAATATATTCCTAGATAATGTATTCATTTCATTTCATGATGAGTGAGATGTTTAAATCAACTCTTCTAATTATTTATTGCTTGGGTATATAAAACCAATTGATTTTTGTATATTTGGTTTATGATTGGTTGCTTAGACAGAAATTTTTCAATAAGGCTTTTCATTTTTTTTTTTTTTGTTGGTCAGCAGCTACATTTATTTTGACCAGACACAGGAGTCAGACCATACTCCCAACAATCAGACCATTAGGTATTGTAAGCAAAACAGGCAAAAAGGGGGAACTAACCAGGATCAGCATCTACCATTTTCCATGTGTGTTCACAAGCCTTTTTTTTTTTTTTTGAGTTGGCCTTGAGAATGAATTTAGAGAAAGCTAGCAGAATACCAAGTACTAACATGAAGAGACCCTATATGCACACACTGTCCATCTCCCCATATCTACTACCTTTGACTGGCAACAAGACAGGAAGGAATTATTAAACTATTAGGTAGCATGAAGTTATCCAGTAAGAGGCACACCTCCAGCTCAGGTTTGAGACACCAGACCTCAGAGTAAGGGAACTTATGTTAAGTGGTGTGTAAAAAGTAATAGAAGATTAAGGTTTGGAAAGAGGATAAACAAGGAGACTTTAAAAAATCTCTTCTCCTGGGATGACCTGTCTGCGCCAGTGTCCTTGGAAAGTGAGGGCTTGATGTGTCTCCTGCCAGTGTCTTGGTCATGCGTGTTGCTGCTGGTGTGTTTCAAATACTACTGAAAACAGGGTATTCTTTTTTTCTGAGCATTTTCCTGGTACTGGGTCCAACAGGAAAATCCCCCATGGTCACCTCTCCCCTGGACCCGGGGTTATTTTTCCTCATTTTTTCTTTCTTTTCTCCTCAGACTTGTAGTAGGGGTTCCACAACCTGAAAAGGAGAAGTATAATAGGGATGAGAAAGTAGGTGATGTAGGCAGATATATGGAATAGTCGTTGGTGGAAAGTCTTAGGTCCTTGTCCTCTGAAACAACTGGTTTTGGAGAAATCCTGAGTAGAAACGCGGAGAGGATTGGAATCAGAGTTCTCATGGTGTCAACCGAGTAGTTGATTGCAGGGGTGCGGATCCACCTGCAGCCTCCATGAACACTGGTATGGCCACCTTCTTTTTAAAAGCATCCGTCATGGGGACACTTTGAAGACTTATGTTGGGATGAGAAAGAAAGGCAACTGAAACACAAGCTCGCAAAACAGGAAGGACTTAAACCACACCGGGGGGTTGTGTAGCAGGGGATCTTTGAACTCCTCAGTATACCACTGCCGCAGGTTTCTCAGCTCCACCCGGTAGAGATCACAAGGCAGCACCGCCTGCAGGTCCACGAGCAAGGTGATGGGGATGTGGGAGAGGAAGTAGAGATCCAGCAGCCACTCCAGGCCATGCCGGGCGCCCAGAGACCCCATCATCCATCGGTTGGGCAGAGCAGGATCCCAGACTACCAGGCTTTTCATTTTTAACTGATATTTTTCCTGGTTATGAGACTTCAGGATAGACCATCATAATATGAGTAAATAGTAATATTTTCCTCTTCCTCGTCAATCACTAATCCTTTTCCCTCTGTGCCTGATCTTATTTCATGGGTTAGAAATTGCAGCACAATCTCGAGTAGTATTTATAATAAAGAACATCCTTGTATTTTTTTCTTCTTTTAAAGTCAATGTTCCTAGAGTTTTATGGTTAGATAATCACATATTGAGATAAATAATCTGCACCAACTTGAGAAAGAAGATTTCATTCCTATTCTGGTCCTAGTTATCAGGTACTTTTACTAAAAATGGATGTTGCATTTTTTGCAAAATAGTTTTTGACATATTTTGGAATAATCGCTTTATTTTTCTTCCGTGACATATAGATTTGAAAATTATATTAATTAATTCATAATATTGAATTATCTTTGCATTCTTGAAAGAAAACCTGCTAGGGTTTGTTTCATTATTTCACAAACAGCTGGGTAAATGTAGTATTGCATTTTAGATTTTGGCATCTAAATCTCAATATTTGTGAGGTTACTTTGTCATTTTCTCTTTTGTGTTAGTTTTATAAATTTTCGGTGTTAGAGTTTTGAACTGGGATTCTTTTCCCATGTATTTTAATGTCCTTAGACATTAAAAAGAGTTAATAAGTCAGAAAATTATTTGTTCTTTAAATTTTGAAATAATTTTGCTTTAAATCCTCTGAATAGGTAAATATTTACTTTTGTTTTTCAGTTTCTTCTTAAGAATGTTTCCTGCTTCTTCAGCAGTTAATATTCATGTTTGATAATCATGAGAATAATTCTTTATATCAAGATTTTCAGATGTTTTCATGTCTAAGATTACACTTCCTTTCTTATCCCTAATTTTTTCCTCATCTTTTATTTTTCTTTGATTAGAATAGAGGTTTGTATATTTTATTCTTTTTGTTCTATATATTGTCTGCTTTTTTCTAAAGAACCACTCAGATTTATTTCTCTATTCTATTCCTTTTTGTTTACAAATTTTAATTTCTGCTTTCATCTGTAATCATTTTTTCTTTTTTTCCCCCCTAGTCATGCTTTGTTTTGCTCTTAGCTTCTCAAGTTAATGGCTTAATTCATTTGTTTCTTTTATTATTTAAAAATAGTAAAAGTATGTTTTTTGCCTGATTATAGCTTTGGCTAAATACCACAGGTTTGAATATGTAGTGTGCTTATAATTATAATTTTCTAAGTATTTTGTAATTACACTTTGAATTTCCTATTTGACCCAGAAGAATATTGTTTTGTTTCTTTTCATCAAAAACTGGGGAAAATGTTTTTTAATTATTCTTGTTCAACTATCAATTTTGTTGCATTTTGATCAAAGAATATGGTCTGTATAGATCTGTCTTTTAGAAAATTTTGAGGTTTTCTTTGTGATCAAATATATATAAAATTTTAAGTGTTTCCAAATATTTTAAAGGGGAATATATCTTATATTTGAGATTATTACATTTCCATGTGTATTTTCAAATTGACTCAATTGGTGATATTATCAGATACTCCATTTCTTTGTCTATTGCCTATTTTAACTCTTAAGAACAGAAAAGTGCTTCCTTTTCTTACTGTGCATCCATTGCAGTCAATTCCTCTTTTAAATTCTAACAGCTTTTGCTTTACGCTTATTATATACTGTTATTTGGCACATGGAAGTTGAATCCTGATATATTTTAATTTGGGATCTTCCTATCAACACTGAAAAAGAAAGATTATGAGACATTTAAATTTTTTCCCTTGAAAATCTACTTCATCTTATATGATTGTAATTCCAACTGTTAGTTGGGGAGAGTAGTTCTTTTATATCTTAATACAATCTTATACTTTCAATTTTCTTGTGTTTATCTTTTGTAGGTATCTTTGATAGACAACTGTTGCAGATTATGACCTGATTTTTGCCATTTAATATGATAAAGTTATCATATTTGTCATAAATTATATGTTTGTGCTTACTCAAATTGATTTACATTTTTTTTCAGTTTCTTTGCTTTTTCTTTTTATCTTTATCTTTGACTATCATACAAGTTTTCTTTTCTCTTTTCTGATGTACAAGTATGCATCCTACTTTTACTTTTGCTCAAGTTTACCTCTAAAAAACAAGCAACTGTATTTCTCTGTCCACATCAAGGGGAAAGAATCAGTGTCTACCACTTTCCCTCCTTTGCACAATAAAGACAATAGCCTGCCATTCTTTCCTCGAGGTCTCCTCCACTACCTAGGGATTTAGACCCAACATCTTATTTGCTAAGTATTATTATTTACATGTTATATTTTCTCTTTCAAGGATTAAAGGTGAAGTGTCCAGTCTCTGTTGTAGCTACAGTGTATTTGCAACAGTTTAGACTTGATCCCACATTAAAATATTTCAGTACTTACTGTCCGTCCTTTTAAGTCCTGTACATCTTCTTTGTACAGGATGTTTTTAAAACTGGATTCATTTTATGAAAATTGTCTGGAAAACTTTGATTTTTCTTTCATGAAGACAACTTCATTAATTTAGTTTTCGACACTTGGTATCAGAGAATGCTTTTTTATTGACTTCAAATGTGAATAAAAATGTGTCCAGATTTAGCATTCTTAGATCTTAATAAATTGGGCCTCTGAAGATGTTGCTTTATTAACTTCTGGTCCTGATTATTTTCTTTTGTTTTTTCCTGCCTTCCAGAATTCTTTTTATGAAAAATTAAAATTTCAAACTTCCATGGAAACTGGTCTCTTTATATTAATTTTGTCTAGTATTCATCAAGCTCACTTGATCTGAATATTTACTTACTTAAGTTCAGGAAGTTAATTTCTTTAACTTTAAATATATATATATATATATATATATATATATATATATATAAAACATTGCTATTTTTCTATTTGTTCAGGTGTCTCCTTTGGCAGCACTAGTTTTCTTCATGTTGGATTTCTACTCTCTGCCCTCTGACTCTATCATCTCTTTTCACAATATTTTTTTATCTCAATTTCATTTTCTTTTAATTCTGGAAGAGTGCTTCAAATCTGTCCTCTATATTACTGATTTCACTATAAACATTGCCCATTAAGCACTTTATTGCTTCTAATGCATTTTCCACTTTGATATTTTATATTCAGTTTTATAACATTTTTCCTTCTTTCATGTTACTCTGTATTCTAGTTTCTTAACCAGCTTCTTTCTCACCTCAATATATTTTCTTCTCTCATTTTTCATCTCCTGTTTCTTGGGGTCCTTGGATGTTATTTAGATTACAAAGCATATGCTGTTTAAAATTTATTTGCATTTCCTGTAGTAAATCTTTTTCAAAAGTACACTCTTCCTCTGCCTCCTGAGTCCTATATTTTCATTTCTTGAAGTTACAAAATTTTTCATATGCCTCATAATGAGGTTCTATTTTACCTGTTTATTCATCCTTGAATGATGACTATTTTATCTGGCCTGTTATTTCTCTGCAAAACACTGAATAGATTTTTCTTAGATCCCATCAAAGTTTACTTGGTTTTTGTTCTAATCCTCTTTTAGATCTTATGCTATATGACATTTTACCCATTCAGTGATTAAACATCCTGATGGGAGATTTATTCTAACATTATGTGAGCCGAAGTCAAACTTCCTCTGTGTATGGCTAAGCCATTGTGCTAGAAGCCAGATCGGGAATGACCTGACCTAGTTCTTTTTGCTACCACAAAGTAGGCTGAAGAAGAAACTTTTGACTTTGTGGAGAATCCTCCATGGCAGAGCCCAACTACTGGCCGTATGGTGCAACCACAAGGGCCTGGCCCCAAGCAGTGGCTGCCCTCAGGTTCTTAGGACCTGTAAGGGAGAAGTTCCCTGCTAGTCCCAAGCCTGTCATGCCCTCCCACCATGGACCCTATATTTCAGGGTATTATTAAAATGCCTTCAAGATCTCCTTCACTTTTTTCCTCTTAAGCCTGTACCACTTTCTCAATGAGTGAGTCCTAGTGTCTTTCATAGATAAGGTTCCACTGGCAAAAATGTAGTTGACATCTCTACATGTGAAAAGTGTTCTTCTCTAGCTCCCAGCAGTGATACAGGAGTTCCCAATTCTTGTGTTCCCTTTGATGCTTTAATAGGAATTTGGAAGCTTCCTGTGCTTACATTGCCATCTTTACCTGGAAGTAAGTTAAGAATATGTAAACAAGCAGGACATGTCTCAGAGGCTGTGGTGACCTCTCAACTGGGCTTAGATTTGGGTGCCAATACAGATCTATTTTCCACAGGGCCAGCCATACCGATGGGCTTCCAAGTGGCTTTCAGAAGTGTTTTTCTGCCAATCCCAGCCAGTTTCCTGGATTACAGCTAAGTTCCAATGATTCTTTTTGCTGTTTCCTAGTTGGCCTGGTGCATACATATATCTGAATGTCTACCTTTGTTCTCACTTTTTTTTGAAGCCCAATTATATATGAATACCTATGAGGTGCCAGAAACTTCACCTGTATGATTTTGTTTAATCTTCACAAGATGGTTCAACATAGATACTATTATAGTCCCCAATTTACAAATGGAGGACTTGAAGCCCAGAAAAGGATTTAAACAACTTAAGGTCACTCAGATAGTGAGTGTCAGAATCACTACTTACTGGCCCGTCATCCTCTAAAACCCATGTTTTTAACCAGTATTTTAAAAGCCTCTAAGCTAGAGATTCCCCCCCCCCCACCACCAAATAGATAGATTTCCCACATTAACCACAAGTGTTAGCAGCCATTTGGATTCCCTGCCATCATGTCGTACCTTTTCACCATGGACCAACAGTCTACTAGATGAACCCATGTTTATATCAAACTTACTCTTCCCTCCCATCTTAGAATAAAAGACATCTTTCCTCCAGAGCAGCTCCCTCCCTGTGTGCCCAAGATTCCCTTCCCTTTCTTCTCCTTCCATGAATCTCTGTCCCTACTTGTTCTGTCATCTCACCATAAAAACACAGTCACGTCTCTCCCAACTCTTCTCAACATCGCATTGACCTTGTTTTTCTTTCCTTTACTGCCAAACTTCTCCTTCCATTGTCATGGGAAACTAGTTTGCACTAGTTTTTTCTATTTCCTTTTTGTTCCTTAATCTCCCCAATTTTCACCCCTAGTGACCCCACTCAAACACTACACCCAAGATGACTGTGGCCTCCCAATTGTGAGAACACACTTTGGTCTTCCACTTCCACTTTCCACTACACATGGAAACATTGATGCCTTCCTTCATAAATTTATTTCCACCTTCTTTCCATGATTCTACTCTCTTCTCTTCTGTCCTCCTCCTGTCTCCTTGGCCTTTATTTTTCCAACTACCTTCTATTTTTCTCTTTTTCCTTCTGCCCAAATGGTTGGGCAAAATGACCCAGCATTCCATCCTTGGATCTCTCTTTTTTGAGTATAGTTCCCTATGCTATACAGTAGGTCCTTGTTATTTATCTATTTTATATATAGTAGTATGTATCTGTTAATCCCAAACTCCTAATTTATCCCTCCCCCATCCCCTTTCCCCTTTGGTAACCATAAGTTTGTTTTCTATGTCTGTGAGTCTGTTTCTGTTTTGTAAATAAGTTTATTTGTGTCGTATTTTAGATTCCACATATAAGTGATATCATATGGTATTTGTCTTTCTCTGTCTGACTTACTTAACTTAGCATGATCATCTCTAAGTCCATCCATGTTGCTGCAAATGACATTATTTCATTCTTTTCATGGCTGAGTAATATTTCATTGTGAATGTGTGTGTGTGTGTGTGTGAGTATCACATCTTCTTTATCCATTCATCTGTCAATGGACAGTTTCATGTCTTGGCTATGCTGCTATATGCTGCTATGAACACTGGGGTGCATATATCTTTTTTGTTTTTAGCTTCTTTTTTTTAACATCTTTATTGGAGTAAAATTGCTTTACAATGGTGAGTTAGTTTCTGCTGTATAACAAAGTGAGTCAGCTATATGTGTACATATATCCCCATATCTCCTCCCTCTTGTGTCTCCCTCCCACCCTCCCTATCCTACCTCTCTAGGTGGACACAAAGCACATAGGTGATCTCCCTGTGCTATGCGGCTTCTTCCCACTAGCTATCTGTTTTACATTTGGTAGTGTATATATGCCCATGCCACTCTCTCACTTTGTCCCATCTTACCCTTCCCCCTCCCTGTGTCCTCAAGTCCATTCTCTAGGTCTGCGTCTTTATTCCTGGCCTGCCCCTAGGTTCTTCAGAATCATTTTTGTTTTTTTTTTTTTTGGATTCCATATATATGTGTTAGCACATGGTATTTGTTTTTCCCTTTCTTTGACTTACTTCACTCTGTATGAGAGACTCTAAGTCCATCCACCTCACTACAAATAACTCAGTTCCATTTCTTTCTGTGGCTGAGTAATATTCCATTGTATATATGTGCCACATCTTCTTTATCCATTCATCTGTTGATGGACATTTAGGTTGCTTCCATGTCCTGGCTATTGTAAATAGAGCTGCAATGAACATTGTGGTACATGACTCTTTTTGAATTATGGTTATCTTGGGGTGTATATATCTTTTCAAATGAGAGTTTTCTCTAGATATATGCCCAGGAGTGGGATTTCACCATGCTATTCTTTATTCCTGGAATTTGTCCGCCTTCCCTTGCAACCTTGTCTTTTTGGGAAATTCTCAGTCATTCATTAAAACTCAATCCAAATATTGCATCCATTTTGAATTTTGACCTTGCTTCACAGAAACATTTACTATATCACTTCTTCATGCTCCCAGAGAACCTGATGCACACATCCCTATGTTGGCATTCAACATGTGGCTTTATCTTGAGTTTGTTCACTTCTTGGTCTTCCATCAGAGGCTATAAGCTCTTTGAAGACAAGGACACTAGTTTTTAATGACCCACCTGACTCTCCAGGATTCATCATTACTGTTGGACCAGGTATCCCAGCTATCCTGCCTGGTTGTGCAGATCTGAGGCCATGTCCTAGCTTCTTCCTCTGCCCAGTGCTGCTGTGAATAACCCATTATGAGCTATAACTGTGTCTAAGTGATATCACAGGTAACTATTGCAGGTAGAGAAGAGAAACCCTGCTATCATGTAGGACTCAACCACTAACTCATAAAAGGGATGACTTCGTCTTTCTCAAAATTATAGACCCTCATATTACGCATAAGACAGAACATAAGAATATATAGGGTCATTGGAAACCAGAGTACTATAATAGCAGCACTTTTCAGGGCATAAAAATTTGATTTTCCAATTTGTTTCTATCCATAAGTAGGAGTATGGGCCAAACACAACCCATAAGAGTGTTGTCAGAAGATGTTAACAAAGAAGTTTAACTGATGCCAATGAAGTATTTACATTTGATTGAATCTGGAGACTTCCATGAGGACCTTGCTGTGGGACTGAGTTTTCTCCACATTCTAATTCTGCAGTGGAGAGCTGTTTCCATTTTCAAGGTATTTGTCCTTGTTGTTATGTATTTTCCTTCCTGTTTATATACACTCTGTTTGTATTAGCCTCCTTGGTTACCATTTATCTCTCTGGGTTCTGGATTTCAATATTTAATCATTTCTATTACAAGCATTTGCTCACATTTTAACATCTCTGAAATGAGAATGTGTCATACAATTACTAACATCTGATAGTCCTTGCTTGTCTAGGACCATTCATGACATCACTGCTCTTGTCTGTGCAAATTTGCTTGTTATTCCTGGGAGCCTGACTGAACAACAGCAAGCCCTCAGCCCAGAGGGGAGTATTTGTGGCAGCTCCCACTAGATTGACTGCAGGACAGGGCTTTCTCCACCCTGTACCTTCCCACAGTAATCTGAATTCTCTGTTTCTTTCACTGGTTGTCAGGAAGCTTCTTTACCAGGGACTATAATGTCTTGCTCACCATTATCTCAGTGTAAAGATAGATGTCTTTCCATGTGAGAGGAAGGACGGCTCACCTAGGAGTTCATCCTCTGTACCACAGAGATGAGGAGCAAACACCTTTATGTCATCAATGCTATGAAAGTGTTAGCTTCCCCACATTTGAGAAGTACGAGGTGTGTTAGGAGGAAAAGAATGTTATCTCATGGTGGCCTCCCAAACAAACCACTTGGTGGCTTCTGTTCTCCTCTGGCAACTTCCGCCCATTCCTCTCAGCAAACCCGTCGGTATACCTGTCAGAGTTCATTCAAGAAAAAAGATGCCATGCAGGATATTCAAATGGAGGGTATTTAATACAAGCAATTGGTTACACAGGTGCTGAAGACTAAAAGAGCAAAAAGAAGGCCTGAAAATCATCATAACTATAGAAAGCAGCTACAGCTCTTAGGGTTGAGGAAACCAAAGGAGAAATTTGTGCTCACAGGACCCAGGAGTCGAGAGGAAGGTCCCCATGTTACTAGAGTTTAGGGATGGGGGGTGTCCCATGGGTGGTAGTCAGGTCTCTGAAGTAGGTGAGGCACAGCTGGTGCTCTCATCAAAAAGGGGTACAGTAGTGGGCTGATGATGTAACCCCTTTATAAAGGGGTGCCACAAGGCTGAGTCTAGAAGTGTTTTAAAAACCTGGAGGTTGAAGCAGTAGCTGCCCTCTCCTGCTAGAGAAATTAGCCAGGACTGAAGACCAGAGGGAAGATTTTCCTTCCACCTCCTCAGCTTCCAGTCTCTTGTCAGGGCCTCCCACTGACAAAAGGAACCTAATGGAAATCTATCCAGCAAGGGAATCTGGGAAAAATAGTTGTCAGACTCTTAGTGGAATATAGAGAAAAGGCAGATTTGGGTCTCAGAGACAATAAGGAAACCAATGGCACAGTGGGTAACCTAGCTCTCTGCAGCTGGTTACTTTTTGGAACCATGGACTTTTCCCCTTCTAGATGTGATGTTTCTACCAGTGCATAGACCTCAAGGAGGGGCCATGTGAGGAAGACCACGTGTACCCATGCTGCCCTCTCCTGATCTCCTCCCATAGCACTATAAGTACAAGACAATATATGCAGAACACACTTTACAGATAGGTTGAGAATGAAACCATAAGGAAAAATACTTAAATTAGGATGCATACTGTGGTTATTCTGAATGTAAGGTAAGGTTTCTCATCCTCAGTGCTATGGGCATTGTGGACTGGATAATCCTTTGCTTTAAGGGATGGTCCTGAGCACCATGATGTGCTGAGCTGCATCCCTGGCCTTGGGCCACTAGACACCAGCAGCACCTGGCCACAAGTTGTAACAATAAAAAGGTACCCACACATTGTCAAACAGTCCCTAAGGGGCAAAATCACCTCTGGTTGAGAACCACTGGTATAATGGTGAAGAACAGAAGCTTAAACCCTTCATGGGGGTTCCCTGAGGTTAGTCCCAAATTTCTAGATTTGCTTTTCCTCAAAGAGAGAGAGAATGCCCTCTAATGTCTTCCCATTACAAGTCTTTACCCCCTTTCTGGAACACTTCCTATCTTTTCCACAGGGCCTGCTTCTATCATGGGTAGGTGATGTGCACCCTTTTCCTCATAAGAAAGGGGGACAGATATTATAATCTACAAATTGTATTTCCCAGAGTCATAATTATTTGGTCTAAAATAACCCCAAGATTATTCATCAGGCCATCCCAGTGTGCACTATGGCATCTGCGTCTACCCCCCTCAAGGTCTCTTCAGCCATGTGTGGTGGCAATTTCTCTTCATCTTCTGTAATATTCAGGAGGATAATCTCTCTCATCTAACACAGATACCACCCAAGATAAAAGTAGAATTCTCAGAAACAGTGCATTTCACACCGATATTACAAAAGAGGGAGAAACCCCATATATGCCATGTGATCTTCCTCTTGCCCCAGCAGAAATGATGTTTCACTTTGTGGTGTGAGGCAGCATCAAGTTTTCTTTATTCTCTCTGGGCCTTCCTGGTCATAGCTACAGGCATGCTGGTGTACAAGGGTCTCTTCAAGCAACAAAGCTACTTAGGCCTTTGTAGTCACATACAAACACTTAAGATGAAACCTTTTCTTTACAAGGTAAAAAATTATATTTTTAGCTACTGTAGCCACTACAACCTTAAATGGAAAGCAATAAGGATAAAGTATGTTTTAATTTTATCCAGCGTTGGAAATTAGAGTGGGAGGATGGAAGATTGTTCTTTTAGTTACAATGTCCATTAGATTAATGATTTCTCTTGTAAGTTAGGCTTCCAGATGTCTATACAGACATTCTAGGGCACCAGCTCACGGTGATACTCGTGGATAACTACAAAGAGCAAAGGCTCGTTTACAAGCATCATTGGTTTGGTTCACCATCATCACAGTGTGGGTGAGATTATCAATATAATAGAAAGAATTCTTGGTCAAATATCAAGTGAAAACTGATCTCCTTTCCCATTTTGGAAGTGAAAAAAGTCCCATGTCTCACTTATAACTTGAACACTCCCCCATACTTTAACCAGCTCAGGTCTATTTCAGAGAGCAATGTTGTAATGCCTCTTTAGGCTGATAGAACTAACTGGTATTATTCTTCCCTGCGTGGTACTGTGGGAAGGATGTTAGATTTGGAATTAGAAGACGTGATTCTAGACAGTCCTTTGCCATTAGCCCAGTGCATCTCTTTAATCTCTCTGGCTTCCATCTTCTCATGATAAGAAGGGGATGGATGAGATGATCTCTAAGTTTACTTTCCACTTCCATAATTCTGGGAACCAAATATTGCCTTCTGTAAAACATGTATAAGATTTAAAAAATGCTTCCTCTAATGCAGGGATAGCGTTCGTCACTGTTGTCATTCAAAGTGAGGTAGACTCACTGTGGTGAAGCCACATAAATCTTTGTCAGCAGCTTTGGTGCAAGAGTTACCCAAATCAACTTTCATTTCAGAAAATACATTAACATGAATAGCCAGATAGTAAACAGAACCTGGACAATTCTCTCCTTTTTAGGCTCCTTCATTCATAAAGAGATTTATACAGTACAATATTTTTCTTCCCATAAAGCAGATTTTGTTGTGGTGGTAAAAATAAGAGATGATGAGATGAGACAGTAATCTAACACTTTAGTGGAATACACTTTCCTCCAAATCAGTGAGAAATCTTTATTACAAAGTATTCTCTTCTGGTATGAATAAAAGTTGATCAATATATAAACATTGAGATTTCTTGCCATAAATTGTGGATTTTGCAGAAATAATTGGTATTTGCCTAAGTACTATTTGTCACTCTAGCTCATAATTACTCCATTTACTTCCCCATTCTCTCTTCATCAGTTGGATCATTTTTTCCCTCTTTTGAGGCCCCCAAATACAAAAAGAGTTATAGCGAGTTTGTGAAAACAGCTTTACATGAGGGAATGATTATATTTTTAATCACCAACAAAGAATTAAACAGACTTGAGACTAGAAGAGCCACTTACACATCCCTAATTCAGCATTCCTTTGCCCATCAATTATTTCCTAAAAGAGGGTGATCTTTAGTTTAAGTTTCGCCATCTTTTTGACACTTTGAACACCAGGAACTCTCCATCTTTATACTTATTCCAAATAGACCACAAAGTCAATTACAATCAAACAATTGTATACCAATGATCAGATCTTAGAGGCTCAGAGCACTCATATGCTGCTGTCCTTTGTATGCGTATACCAATAATATTAAGTTGTAACTACTTTTAATAAGGTTCCAAAACAATAGAGATCACCTTCCAAATCAAAGCATAAGACATCCATATAGGATGTGGAAAGGAAGTGTTTGATAACCAAATTTATAATTCTTAGTTGATCATCCACCTTTATCCCATGAAAAGATTGAAGAAGATAAGGGGAAAAAAAGATCAGATGAAAAGTTAGTATTTTGGAGAGAGCAGTGGGTATGCTATGTATCCCACCATGCCCTCAAAGTGGAAGCTGTGAGGGGCAGGGGACAGGGTTTTAGGGAAACCCTTTGGAGAGTTCATTGTGTATCCTTTGAGCCTGGGTGCCATCATGGCTTCATGTTTCCCTCACTCCTGAGAAATCTAATATATAAAAGGCTGGCTGGTGGTAGAAGAAAGAAAGATGAGTATGTTGGGATCAGCCTGCATGGCCAGTTTTTTGTTGTGTTTTTTGTTTGTTTGTCCTTATGATTTGTGAGTTTTCTATGAACCAGA
This sequence comes from Aethalodelphis obliquidens, assembly GCF_003676395.1. Taxonomy (NCBI): domain Eukaryota; kingdom Metazoa; phylum Chordata; class Mammalia; order Artiodactyla; family Delphinidae; genus Aethalodelphis; species Aethalodelphis obliquidens. The sequence continues at coordinate 8,221,253 of NW_020838000.1, forward strand.
AACAGGCTCCTTTGCAAAGACAGAGAGCTGAGATAGGGGTCCTCTTAGATACTGGTCAGGAAGATTCTGCCAAAGGTGCAAAAAGATGTTAGCAGAAAGAAGTTGAAAATATACCTGGGATGCCAGGAAGGCCCAGAGGCAGGTAGGGATGCATTTACTCATGTCAAGGGAGCTGGAAGTGGGAGCTCCCTAATGATGGAGGAGGTGTCTTTGTATGGTACAAGTTACCCCAAGAAACAGAGCCTGAGACAAGTTTGGAAAGTGGATGAAAAGAAGAGTGAGGAACAGGCAAGAAAGAACAAGGAGGGAGAAAATCCTGGACAGGTGTGTGTCACTGAGCTGGACTGTGGGCAACTCAAGCCCACCATGACCTCCCATGGTAGAAGGTGCTGCAGAATTGTCCACATGAGTGAAGTCTACTAAGGGGACTTCTGAGAAAGGTTTTATTGTTCTTAAAGATGGACTCAGGGAGGGGCCGAGCTCTCTTCCCCTCTTCTAGCCTTTGACATTGTTGCCTATCATGGAAGCAACCATCTTGTGCCACATGAAGTGTAGCTGATATGCTGAGGATGAAGGTCTGAAAAGAGGGACGGGAGGTAGGTCCTTGATGATATGATTGAGCCATTGAATTATCCAGCCTGGAACTTTCCTGACTCTCATTTTCTTACTAATTGAGAGAATATGTGTTCCTTGTTGTTCAGGTCATTTTGGGCTGGATCTTCAGTCCCATGCAGCTGAGAGCACTCTGACTGATACAACCTCTATCAACACCCTCCATCACTCAGCAATTTCAGCTTCTCCCAAAGTCTCACTGCCGAGTGAAGGCATTTAAAGAAAACAATGTTTTGTTAACTTTAATGGGAAAAATTCTAATGCACTCCATCACAACTCAAGGTATGTGAGTCATATCCCAGATTGAAAAAAAAATCTATTAATCGAGCAATAAAAACAAGTTTATATAAGTAATAAATGAGATAATAAGTATAGCTTGTCACAACATGTAAGATAATGAAAGTTTATTGTACTCATCAAAGGTGATGATTATTGGTGGTGGCTGGAAAAAAGATGAAACAGTGCTGCAGGTAGAGTCTTTCCAGGGAAGGAGATTCTGAAACAGAGGTTAGTATGACAAAATTTTAAGGAGAGATCCCAGGATCAATACACTGTGGAAGGGAAGGAAAGAAAGTAAGATTGACAGAGTGGTTCAGCAAGTTCTTCAGACAACTCCATTGGGAGCTCTGGAGCTGGGTTGGACCTTCCAAATTGTCCTGAATTGCTAAGAAGTGGCCCAAATTTTACACTCCCACTTTGACCAGTCAGTGAGGCTGCATCTGGGAATGTATCAATACCTCAGTCAAGGTAATTCTCTTCACTTTAACAGTGACACCCAGAGTGGATTGTGTGTTGAGCCCAGACACTGGGTGGTAATCCTGTAGGACTAAAGGCCTACCTAGGCTGTGCCTCACAGCATTCACTACAGAGCAGAGACATTTTTGGAAGGTGGTAGAAAGTCAGGAGACTGATTTTCATGCACACCTTCAACGTCAGAAACACACAGCCTTGTCTTAAGGATATATATATATTTTTAAAATGTGAACCCAAAAGGGTAAAGTTGAGCTTTGAAACACATTGAAAACGCATCATAGAAAATGCCACATCTTCTTCCCTTTAATCTGGTTTGCATACTACACAATGCAAAACTTGGGGGTTCATCCAAATAGGGCATGAAATTAAAATTCTACATCCTATTCTCTGACTAGATACTTATGTTGAGTCAATTAGTATATCTTTGCCTGAAACAATAATGTCAAAACATCACTTCTCATAGCATGTCTATCTAGTGGGCTTGGGGGGTTAAAAGTTGTTATATAAAAAAAGAAGAAGTTGTTTGATAAATAGGATAACTTTTCAAGCGTTGTTGTGGTGAAAACCCATTAACTGGACAATTGTTATGTGCATTAAGTCTGTATAGAATATATCCTAACCACACATCCACAAAATACACCTTGTAATTTTAAGATTATTAAATTTTCTTAAATTTTTTATAGTTGTCCATAAATCATCATTTACTTCCATGCTGATGGGGCTGAAAGTACAGAGTAGAACGTGCCCTTGGAAATGGTCATTTTAGTTGACCATTTAGAAAGTTTTCATTCTGTGGGATTTTTAGGCAGCAAATGTACCATCAAATATAACATAATTAGGTTTAATCTATGACAATTCCAGTATCTTTAGATTACGTTATCTTGAACATTGTAAATTCCCAAATAAACCCTAAAGAAGACCAGGCAAAGCCAACAAAAGGATAGAATTTTTTGCTTTTAATGTCACCCATCTAGGACCTAGAGATGATCATACTAAGTGAAGGAAGTCAGACAGAGAAAGACAAATATCATATGATATTGCTTGTATGTGGAATCTAAAAAAATGATACAAATGAACTTATTTATAGAACAGAAATAGACTCACAGACACAGAAGACAAACTTCTGATTACCAAAAGGGGAAGGGGGGGAGGGATAAATTAGGAGTTTGGGATTGATAGATACACACTACTATATATAAAATAGATAACCAACAAGGTCCTACTGTAGAGCACAGGGAACTCTATTTAAAACATGTGACCATCTAACCACAAACATCCGTCTTCTGGTATCATACACTCAAGCTCTGGGTGGCCCAGTGTACCCAGAATGCCTCCCAGAAGCAGGGCCTGCTGCTGAGCCCCTTTCCTTGACATAGATCCAATGGTCACCATCCTGTGGAAAGCGCTGACTGAGCCAAGAATAGGAAGATCAGAGTCTACACACCAAGATTATAAAGCGAGAATGTTGGAAAGAAAGAGTTTAAACAACAGCCCTGTCCCCAAAAGGTCCTGTCTCCCTTTCACAAGATGTAGTCCAGCTGGTTATGGAAGCACCCCCCAGCAGCTAATTGGTATTGCAGTGCTTCTGAGCTGTGACCTAAAAAAGGGGGAGAATATCAGCCTTTGGTTGAATCTCTTTGCTTAATGTTTTCTAGAGGTCAAAAAGAATGGTTAACTCTCTATATTGACTGCAGAGAAAGCTACCTTTCATTCTAACCTACATTTGTAGGTTTTTAGGAAGGTATTCCTGGCAATTGCTGCAGTTGGTTTCTTCAAATTTAAATGGGAACAAAGATTCAGAACTGGTTTTGAGGGACCAGTGGGAAGAGTCTGGAAAATAGCCATTGGTTAAGCTGAACCTGGCCCAGATACTTTAAAGCCTTGGGGACATATTTAGATAAGGATTATTTCTTAACTTATCAAATCACTGTCAGAGGAGGAGGTCAGAATCAAAGAGGAGATGAGGGTCAGAAAGGTCAGAGCAAATCAAGCACAGGGAATTGCTAGGTGTCAGGGCATAAGAACAAGAATGAGGTTTGAGGAGTGCGTAAGTACCATTTATTGAGGCATTTTCCTAAGTCCTGAACACATCACCTCATTTATTTTCACTTTGCCTTATTTTTTAAAAAAATTTACTAGTGATAAATTGAGTTAGAGTGGTTAAATAATTTGCCCAAATTCCATAACTAAAAATTGGTGTCAGTGAGATTCAAACCTAAACCTGCCTGACACTAGAACCATTGCTCTTAACCAAGAATTCTGAACTGTCAAAAAGTTGAACGTGTGATCTGGAACACAGTAGATTGTAATGACCTGTATGGGAATAGAATCTAAAAAAAGTGGGTATTTGTATATATGTATAACTGATTCACTTTGCTGTATAGCAGAAACTAACACAACATTGTAAATCAACTATGCTCCAATAAAAATTAATTTAAAAAATAAAACAGAAAAAAAAAAGAAAAAAAAAGGGGAGATGTAAAAGTCAAATAAAGTGACATAAAGAAATCCCCACCCTGGTCCTCAGGTTGGCTGGCGAGCTATTTCTATACTGTACGTACATGAACAGCTCTTCCTGGGTGGTGGTTTAATGTCGCTCCACCTTGGCTTGCAATTACCCTGAATGGAGCCGCAACAAATCTTCGTAATGCCAATCTCATCTTTCCACCTCATTGACAGCTCAGGAAATGCATCTGAAATTCATAGTAGCCTCATAGCCTATGGCAAGAGAAATCCATGCTGCTAAAATTTTATTTTAGAATTCAAGCTGGTTTTTCTCAGTTTCGGATGCTCCGTTTTTTTTTAATCTTGTGCTGCCTACCACACTGTATCAAAATAACCAGCCAATATTGTTCAACTGTCAGGGACCTCAGCTGCCTCTGAATTTTATTAGTACAAATAAATACTGGAACATGTTTAAAAAAATCATCCCGATAGATAGAAGCTCACATTAATAGAATTAAAATCAGAGGGGAAATGCCTATAAACTTGGACTTGACTGGCCTCCCAACTTTCCTTTACTGACTTTAAAAAAAAAAAGGTTGAATAGATATTCAGACTGATTTAATGTTTAGCCTGAGAGGGATGCTAGGCTGGGTCCCAAATTTGTGCAATGTTCAAAGGGAGAGAGATTTTAAAATCCCAACAAAAAGAGATATTTCCAAATTAATGGCATTGCCCGAATGCCTTGGCTCCCTGCACCCCACCAGGAAGGTTTATTATTTTCTGGTAAAATGTTGCTCGGATGGGGAGTGGTAGTCAGCGATGCGTCAGAGCTGCTCTTTGAACACATTAAAAAGCTGAATGCACAACAAAGAACAGATGTTCCAGCATGCCTTATTTATGCACCCATCAGCAATCTTCCAGTGACCACAAAACACAGCCTTTTTTCCCCCTCCTCTTCACAATATTATTTCCTGATAAGCTCACCCTTTCGATCAATTTATTTATTTTTGACCCCCACTGAACTCCTAGGTAATCGTCTATGTGTGCGTGAGCAAGTGTGCCTGTGTGTGTGCGTGTGTTATTTGCGTCTGCCTCCATCGGAGCTGAATTCTATTGAACTGTGGAACAGGTGTGGATCCTGCAATTAGATCACATTTCAGAGAGAGAGACACTGAGAGTTATAATGGCGGTGAATTCTTCACAGTCGAATGCAGCACCATAGCGACCAGCAACAATGAAGGAGACGAGGTGTTAGTATTAGGGGTGATCATTTTTAGTTTATGGGATCATCCGATTGAATGTGGCCAGAAGGCGTGTGAACGTGTGTCTGGGGCTCAGCAGCTGTAAGGCAAACTTGTTTTACTGGCACTTATCTGAAATGCCTCACTCGCCCACCCTCTCTGCTTACAACTGGAATGGAAGTAGCGATTAGGAAGTGAGATATAATGCAGATTAAACGTTATGATGGACCAAGATCCTGTTGGGTTATTAAAACCCATTTGCTTTCACTGGTTTTAAAGGCATAGCACCTTATTGAAACCTCTAGCTCTAGATCTCCGAGCATTAAAAGGTGGCAGGTAGATGAGTGAGGGGAAGGGTTATGTGAAGAAATACAATTTAGAATCTAAAGAGAAGCAAGAATATTTCCTCTTCCGACACCAGAAAGCTGCATTTTTTTTTTCAGTGAGTGAATCTAATCTGTGACCTCAATTTGAGCTTCAGAAAAACATGATACATTAATACAGAAAATACTCACCCCCACAAATTGATTTAATAGGTGACAAATAAATAGGGTAAGCAATTTTCACAATAATATTTGGTCACTTTTGGAACTTCCGATGCTAAGTGGTATTTCCTTAACATATTTTCCATATTTTCTATGAAGTGGAGAGTATTTGGTACCAGATTTGGTGGTGTAAAATCAGCCCTTGGGAGAGTTCCAGCTGTTCCCTGAGGCATCTCAGAACGCTGCTGTGGGCTGGCTGGCAGCAGCAGCTATCCCTGAAAGAATAAAGGAAGCCAGACAACAGAGGGAAGGGCTTTGCACAAAGTGAAGCCAAGGGCATCTTATGCACACATCAGGAATCTGGGCTTAGAAGAAAGAGATGTGGGTAGCTTGATAGGATACAGATTCCCCCATCGCGTGGGCCTGGGAGCTCAGCATGAGGACCACTGTTCTTTGCCCAGAACCTTGAACTCTGGATGGCCAAGGTCAGGGCTCAGCATCACAGTATACTAGATCACAGCCAACATATCGCCAAGGGCAGAGTTCCTTTTCTGGCACCAATATGAGCTCTTGGGATGAAACACCTGAGGGATGGGAAATGGTTCTATTGTCCACAATGCCTCCTCATCTTGAGAAATTTGTTACCAGCACAGGAATTTTCTATTTTGTATATCTGGCCCAACTAAGATTCTTAACAGAAAAACCACATTTTCTGGCTAAGAAATAATAAAGCAAGAGTGACAGCAGACATAAATACCAGTGCTTTTCTGTTGCATTCTAATTTATTCATTTTCCAGTCACCAGATTTTATCCAACATTTATAATTTCTCTCTTGATTTGGCAAAATAATTCCCATATTATTATCATAATATCAATCACTTGAATTTAGCCTCATGAGCCTTGATGTTGGATCAATCACTTCTCTTCGTTCTAGGTTTCTGTGAAATAAGGGGTGAAATTGGAGATGTAGTTTACAAATGCTTGCAGTAGAGCCCCTTTTATGAACAAAATATTAGCTAAAAATTGGAGTTGCTATATTCAAAAGTGGGATTGGGGTTCCCACTCAGCTCTCACTCTTTTTTATGGGGATTGCGCTGCCTTGACTAAATTCCAAGACTGCTCAGAACTGGGTGGAAAACTCTAAACTAGATGTTGAACTTACCTTCCAAGAGAAAGTGTGATTGAATGTCTAGGTCTTCCACCAAGTGTCCCCAGATGGGGGCTGAGTGGGTTAGTGGCATGGAGGTACTGTGCCAACATCTCACACAGCAACACCGGAGATGATGCTGTGGGTTCTACAAGCACCAGTTCATGGTCTCAGCTGTGAAGGGATTTTGACCTCCGTGAGGTCAGGCACTCAGTTTGACAGTCCCTTTTCACAATATTGTCTGAGGAGTCTGACTGGTACAGTTGTCCTGACGACACAGACCTTTGTTTCATTTCTTTCACTCCAACTGGTAGTGGGACAGAAGTTTTCAGTGAGATCTGACCTTTTCGTTTGTCTTCATTATCACTTATCATCACTAACTTCAGTAACCATATTGAGAGCCTAAAGATTAAGTGGGGTTTTTATATAGTGTTAATTTTATAATTTTTCTCATCCAAGCTCCAGACAGCTTCTCCAGTTCTACTCTGGGTCTTGCCCCATCGCCATATTGGGTGTTTACTTTTAAATATTTGAATATAACTTCTTAGACTTTCTTTCATTTTGCAAATATTTGAATATACCTTCTTAGACTTTCCTTTGTTTTGCAAACTACCTTTCACAAAAACCAAAATGAAACATAGAAAAATCTTTCTCATCTTGGCCCTATAACAGTATCTTTCTTCACTGAAACAATGGGAGAGAAATGGCAGTATTACTTATTGTTATTGACATGGTGATGACTCCTTTGCAGATGTTACAATGTCAATGTTTTGCTGCAAGTTTGGTTGTCGCTTTAACATGCATTGATACACCTTGCCATTTAGTCATCTGAGCGAACACTGACAAGATGCGTGGGAGCCCTGTGTTGGCAGAATGTAGGAGATACTGCCAGCAAGCTGTGAAAATGAAGTCAGACCATAGAATTCTGACTGAAGGCTTGACATCATGGGACCAAGTGATCCAAACAAGATGTAAATCATAGTCTCTGAAACAGAAGAACTCATTAGCTCTCTGGTATTCAGTGTAGCAGCAAATCAGTAACGGAATTAGCTTGGGACCATATATTCTTTGCCCAGGAAAGAAAATTGGATTCCCAAAAGAGTTAAGTGCTTTCTTTGAAAAGCAAAGAAACATTTTTTTGTTTGTTTCTTCTAAATTTTACTAAGCCTAAGTTTTACTAAGCTTGAGGGTCACCCTTCCAAAAGACCAAAAACATAACGATAAAATAACATTCAAATTCTGCTTCCAATGCCAACTTAATGGATAAGAAAGTAAATGGCTGATTATTGGCAAACATTTTCCAAGTGGATCCAAACTGGAATTTTTGAAAGTCACTCTTACCACTATCTTTCACTCCCCCAAGCCTGGGAGAGAGCCTCAGCTTCACATTTTTTTGCTTTAGGCCAAATACATAAATCCCAATCTAAATAGGTGGTATTGATTAAATACAAAGTATCTATTAAATACAAGGTATCAATAACATGTAATTAAGCTCTGACTCCAAATTCTTAAATTTGAGTAAGACTTTTTATGCATACACATCAAGATGAAATCAACAAATCAAGTGGCTAAGGCATTTGGTCAAAGGGTAAATTTTTTCTCTGGCTTATAGCTTGTTTAATAAATTATATTGGTGACCCTCATGGCAGAATGCTGACCACATGGGTCATGAGTGCTGACAGCCATCACTCCAACCCTCATTTCCAATCACTGACAATGTAGTTGCTAAGGAGCTCTTTTTCTCTTAAAATATATGTAGAGGAAAAGATGGGAAATTTCTATATTAATGACATGATAATGACATTGTGAAAAGAAAATGGTGATGACATATCCACTGTGGGAATAATATGCCCTCATGCTAACAAAAGTAGCTTACCTGTTTAACTTATTAGAGTATTTTATAAACATATTTGAGATGAGCAACTCAGTTCATCCTGAAATAAAACAATGCTACATTTTCTTTTATGCGCATGAAGAAAGAAGTTGCTAATTGCTCACCAACAACCCACCTAAGAAACTGATGGAAATACATCTACAATAAAATCGGAAAAATGTAATTTCCCGTACCTGCATGATACTCATTCTGGTGAGTCATCCCCAAAGACTTTTTAAAAGAAAATAGAGTTCTGATTCTATGTTTGCCATTAATTTGCTACAGAATTGGGCCACCATTTGGTTCCTCAGCTCTGTTCCATCAAAAAGAGTCAAGACCAATTATTTGAGTGAGTGTAACGTGGATAGGTGTGAGTTAAAGAACTTTGGAATTGTGGAGATAAAAGGTTTTCTCTCATGGAATGCCATTATTATTAATATTATTGCCATCATCATTATTTGTGCTCTCAGCACACGTATTGTGAAAACGTGTTATTCGCGTAACTGCTATGCCCTCACCATGTCATTTGCAAAATCACCATGTTCTTCTCACAGAAATGTCACTGAAATGTCATTTTTACAATAGCTGCATTATGAATCTGCTATAACTTGAATTGCTTTACAATGAAAATGCAATTTCTTAGCAATTAAAATTATTCCACCCACCCCAGTCAAATAATAGAAAATCTCCTCCCTGTCCAATGTTGCTTATAGTGCAGTGCAGAATGCTGTAAATTGAACAGTATGTGGCTTCTCCCATAGCCAGGAAGGTCTACATCTTGGCCACCCCAGTGGTTGCATTATACCACATGTGAGTATCCACTAAACCTGATCCGAACTAGTGTAGCATATTACTAAAACTCTCATAAGACTGGAAAATTGCACTCACTCAGTCATTCTTTTTAAGTTCACCCAGGACCTTAACCATATCTAAGCTTGCAGGTATAACAACACTAGATCAAGACATGTAAAAAACTAATGTCAGTTTTCACTTTGGAGATGAAATTCTTCTCATAAATTCAACTCATTATCATTAGGTCTACTTAAACCCCCTGTTGTATTAATTGAAAGTTTCCTTCTTAATAACTGCCCCTCCGAACCTGTTGACTTGACGTGCATTAGTATCATCATTAATAAGAAAGTAGCAATATACAAAGCATAATACAAGTTATCAGAAGGCTGCCCTTAGGGTAAAATTATTAATGGATATAGGGTAATGTTTAGAGAGATTTTTAAAGGCTCTTTTACTAATTCACTTGTTTTCAAATGAAATCTTACGTGGAAACCCAAGCTGTAAAAAGTTAAAATGTAAGGCAATGAAGATTGTTCAAGATGAGAGTCTGGGCCCAGAATACTAGAAATAAGAAAAAAATATGTATTTACAAATATACCTAACCAGCCTGTAAAATAAAGAGCGAGAGGGGCCACAGGATAATTCTAAGTATAAATAGACAAGAAAATGTATATGGGGCAGCATGGCATTTTGGCTTCTCTTTCTGACCCTCACTTGAGCTAAGAAGTGTGTTTCATGTTTACCTCCAGACTAAAGCAGATGGTATGGGTGTTTGGGCCAAAGAGACAGGACAATGCTTCAAATAGCTGAAGAATCAGGAAAAGTGGGGAAGCTTCCACACATGAAACACAAGTTATAGCTGTAACCTATCTGGAAGTACATCCAACCCATGCCCAAAGACCATAGAGAATGTGCCTCTGTCAAAGCCAGAATCTTCCCAGAAGCAAAGATGTATTTTCAAACATGAATATGAGCAGGTAATAAAAAATTCACAAACATTTAGGGAAATCCAACATCATAGAAGAAATGAATGAATGGAAGAACTAACTCTTGAGGAAATAAAGCTAATAAAAGGAGTAAAAATTTTAAAAAGACTTAAAATAAATATGTTGAATATCCTTACAGAGATTCCCAAAGATATCACAAACATGAAAAATAAACAACTCTAAAAGCCAAAAGCATTAATATAAAAATCATATGCTTAGTACATGAACTGAATAGCAGAAGCAATTCAGATAAAAGGCAAATGAGTAAGCAGTAAGATTAGAACTGCACAAAGAATTGAGACTTCAGATTTAAAAAGCTCACCAAATACCAAGCAGGATAAATAACAATAATTTTTAGAAATACCTCAAAGCAGAGAGGAAAACTTTAGAATAAAAACTTTAGAAAAAAGTTTAGAATAAAGAGTAAAGCTTCTAGAGGGGATATGGGAAGATAAAAATGAAAACAAAAATCAGATTAGAGTCTGAGTTCTCAATGACAGAAACAGATGTTAGAAGAGAATATACGATTAAAATTATGAGACAGTTTGTTTTGTGCTTAAGTCTTATACCTAGAAAAACTAGCACTTAGTAATTATATAATCTACAGACCACCTCAGAAAAAATGTATTCTAGCAAAATGAAAAATGAATCCAAAAAAGAATATGATGCCAGACATAAGAAATGGTGATGAGCAAAGAGACCAACCACAGTCCTACTTAAATTAAAAGCTGTTTTAATATACATGGAAAAGAAAATTATTAACAATCTGGAACTAAAGTCCAAAATGATCTCAGCATGGGAGGCATTACGATAATGAATCTGACTCTGTTTTTGATATTTGGCTGCTGACAAACCCATCACTTTCCACTTTCCCCTCTGCCCCATCTGAACAAGCTGATAAGAAAGCTCAGATTACCCTTCCTTTGGTACCGGCAGGAATTCAAACCATACAAGCCCCTGCCATGTGTAAGAACCCTCACTCAAGCTCCAGCTCCTAACCAAAATAAAAGCCGAACCAGTCTCCTCTCCCTGCTTTCTCAAGCCATGTTTGGACCAGGTTGAGGGTCTTTCCTGCTCTCCCCAGAAGGCTTATTATGTATTAAACATTTTCATGTCATCTTGATGGGTGTGTGGTGCCATCAGCCTTGACATTCAAACCTAATTTTGGGTGGGAGATTCACACTCCCTCTACAAAGTGACCAGAATAGGTGTGGAGAGAAAGATAGGAATAAATAAGGTGAGGGAAAATATATAAATACTGCTTAACTCTAAGGATTTATTTTTAAGATCAATGTGACAATATTAATATTAAATGAAATGCAAAGGCATTAAAGGGGATAAAGACGATATGTTATTTTGATGTATGTATCATACCCCCAAAATCATTTGATATTCAAATGACAACAAAGTCTCTCATGTTAGAAAGTTCAATCATAACTATATTTTGAACAACAAAGTGCAGTTTGTGAAAGGACATCATCCAGAAAATAAGTAAATTCAGGGAGAAGCGTTAATGTAAGGGACATTCATTTCCTTGGAGATATCTGCCAATCTCTCATGACCCATCACCTGGGACTTAAGGGGCCAAACACATGACAGGCAAAAGAAAAAGTCTGTGAGGTTATATCAGAGAGCACCTCGTATAGTCCAGACTCCTGAATGTTACACTAGGAAAAACTTATCCCATAATAGGAGGCAAGGGGATGATTACCACTCTTAGTTTTGGATTTTTGCTAAATCAAAAAAGAAAAATGTTTGCCTTGAGAATTGTCAACTACAATACTATACTTATGCATGTTCAGGGCAATTCCAGAAACTTCAAGCTGGAAATTTATCTTAAACTTGTCCCTGATAAGTTTGTAATGTCTACAGGTTCCAAGCATAAGCAAACACAAATACCCCATGAAAAATATTTAACACCTAGAGGTCCAAAAAATCCCATGTTCTAAGAAACATGAATTGGTATACAAAAATTACTTGACATATGGGGAGGCAAAAACACATTAATCAGACACCAAATATGGCATAATCAGACACCCAAAGACCATAGATATTGGGGTTATCATATACACAATATAAAATAAGTTTATAAGTTTAAAGAAATATTTAAAAGGTAATAAAAGTATAATAAAATAATAACAGTTCCTAAAAAATAATCAAACAGATTTTTTTTTAAAAAAACCAAATATAAATTCTTGAAGTTAAAAACATCATAACTGAAATTAGAAACTCAGGGAAACAGTTAAACAGTGGATTAGGTACAGCTGAGAAGAGGATTAATTAATTGTATGGCAGCTAAAAAGATATTGTCTGGAATGTTGCAGAGACCAAGTGGAGAATATTATGATACCTAACTAGAGTTAATATTGAAAAAAGCGTGAGACATTCTTCCAAGGAATAATGGCTAAGCATTTTCTAGAATGGATGAGAGATCCCAGAATCAGATTTGGAAAGCCCAAAGACCCTCAAAAGAATAACTAAAAAGAAATCTAGATCCATCTACTTTGAAAGTACAAAGCACTAATGATAAAGAGAAGGTAATAAAAGCAGCCAAATAAATTCTACAGAAGCACCATAGTTAGAATAACAGATGACTTCTCAAGAGTAACAATGAGAGTCCAAAGACAGTAGGAAAATATCTTCAAAGTACTGGATGTAAATCAACTGTTAACTCAAAATTGTATACCTAGTTAAATTGACCTCCAAAAGCAATAGTAAAATAAAGATATTTCAGACATTAAAAAAGTACAAATCTTAAGTGTACAATTTAATGAATTTTTATAATTGTAATTCAAACCCTTAGCAAGATATAGAACATTACCACCCCCTTAGAAAATTCTATTACTTCCCAGTCAATCCTCACTTCCCCCAGTACCACTCCAAGACAACCATGTTCTATGCTTGTTTCCACTGTAGACTAGTTTTTCCAGTTCTAGAATTTCATATAAAAGGAATCCTACTCTTTTGCACTTTTTATGTGCTCTTGTGTAAGGCTTCTTTCAACATATTTTTTTGAGATTCATTCATGTTATTCATTCTCTTTTTATTGTTGAGTGTTGTTGAGTAATATTCCATTCTATGAATATTCTATTCTTTATCCATTTTCCTATTGTTGGATATCCAGGCTGTTTTCATTTTGAGTATCATGAGTAAACTGATATAAACATTCTTACACATGTCTTTTTGTGGATGCTTACTCCTTATTCCTTGTATGCAAAAAAAAAAAAAAAAAAAAAGATTCTGTGCTTTGCTACATAGCAAGGTTCAACAAAATTCAATAAATCAATATTCTCTGGGTAACACAAAATATAAACCAATAAAAAAGAATTTCAAAGCACATATGTCTATACATTTAAATGCACTTCTAAATAATTCATGGATTAAAGGAGAAACTAGAGTGGCAATTAGAAAAAACAAAATTTATTTTAAAACTGCATATTTTCATGTGAGGTTCAGCTAAAATGGCACTTAGAGAAAAATTTATAGCCTTAAATGCATGTATTAGCAAAGAAGAAAGGCTGAAAGGACAAGGCATCCAACTTAAGAAGTAAGAAAAAATAACAGAATTAATTAAAGAAAGTAAAAGGAAGGAAAATGTAACAATAAGCACAAAAATTAATAAAATGGAAGGTGGAGATATACTAGAGAGAAGCAACACATACAAAATTGGTGTTTTGGGAAGATGAATAAAATTGAAAGACTTCTAGCAAGATTGATTAAGAAAAAGGAAGAGAAAGCACAAATAATTATTATTAGCAGAAAAAAATGATTATAACCACTGTGGAGATTACATTTTTAATGAAAAAGTATAAAGAAAATTTTATAAAAATAAATGTAAAATTTAAATGAATTGAGTAAATTGCATATATATATATACACACACACACACATAAAACATCATAACTGACCCAAATGTTCTTTCTGGAGACATGCTTTATCTCAGAACTTTTCTGCCCAAGTCACAAGTTTATTAGGTTATTTTCTGCTTTTCAAGTTATTGCAGAGGTAAGGTGGAAAATGAGAATCCAGAAATTCCAGGAGTTGAAGGGTTGAAAGCTGCAGCTGTTACTCATTTCCCGGTGGCAAATCTTTTTCAAATTTGCACACAGTCACAGGGCTACGATTGTGGCCATTAAAATATAGACTAGGAGTAAAGACCAAATCAAAAATCTTGGCTGTATCAGCTCCGTGCTTTGTGACCACCTACAGGGGTGGGATAGGGAGGGTGGGAGGGAAGGAGGCGCAAGAGGGAAGAGATATGGGAACGTGTGTATATGTATAACTGATTCACTTTGTTATAAAGCAGAAACTAACACACCATTGTGAAGCAATTATACTCCAATAAAGTTGTAAAAAAAAAAAAAGAAAAAAGCAGAAAATAAAAATCTTGGCTGTCATATCTTTGTTAAATCCTCTGATTGGATTAAGATGGCTCCCTGTAAACACTCTTCAATTAGGTAGAATAGTTCAGGGACTAAGACTATGGTAAGAATCCTGATAAGATCAAAGGACCCATAATGATGTTTAGAGTGGGGTCTCACAAAGAAAATAGTGTCCGTCATTTTGCACAGGGAAAGGAATCATTTTTAAAAGTGTTTGAGATCGTTTCCAAAAATGCCCACAGCTTGGATTAAAAGAGACTGACTATTCAATACAGCTGGGCTGCACACATTTCATTTGTCAGGAAGTAGATTGAGAAAGTCCTCTATAGATGTGACTGAAGAAAATTATGAAACAGGAATGATGACCCAAAGAGTAGTTAAGAGGCAAGGAGGACTGGGGAACTGCTCCCAGGCACCATGACCAGAGTCTAATCAAAAACTACTTCCTGGGAATTCCCTGGTGGTCCAGGGGTTGGACTTGGAACTGTCACTGCCAGGGCTCATGTTCAATCCCTGGTTGGCCAAAAAAAAAAAAAGAAAGGAATACATCCTACATTCAGAGTAAGGGGCCTCACCACACTTTCCCAGAGGAATTTCAGAATTGCTATACACTAGTAACAATGATGAAATTCCCATTCTTCTTCTTTCCAATGGGGGTGCTTATTTAGGTTCAACTAACTCTGCTCCACTATTAGAGATGGTGTAGGGTGGGGAAGGGCAGATTACACATAAGATTACTTTTTTGTACTTAGGTCCCAGAAGTAAAAGAAATTGAATCCAGTCAAGATCCTAGATCTTAATGCCATAATTAAATGAGATTTTTGGATGTCTTGGTGAGCAGGTGAGTGATTTTACTTGTAGAAGAAAGAAAGTTTTTATGATCAAGAGAGATCATATGGGAGGCTGTTATTTATTAACAGTTACTCATTCCCATTTTGTCATTGTCAAGCTTCTCTAAGAGACAGAGTGTAATGTCTCACCTCATTGACTTTGAGTTTGTCCATGTGACTTGCCAATGAATAATGAGAAAATGTGATGTTTGCCACATTTGGTTTGGCTCACACCTCTTACGTTTCTACCTTCGGTCATGAAAACAGCATGTGCCAAACACAAGTTGCTTTTTTAGCCTGGGTTCTAGAATGAAAAGGCACATAAAGCAGAGCCCAGCTTAGCCCACCAAAGATAACCAGAATTACAATCTAACCTGTAACATGAGAAAAAATAAGTAATGTTGCAAACCACTGAGATAGTGGAGTTATTACTATAGTAATAGCTGAATAAAATATTCTTCAGTTTATGAGACTAGTATGAACTTATTAACAAAACCAAGAAAGAAAAAATTTAAAAAATAGGAAAATATATAGATCATCTCCCTCATAAACATATATAAAAAATTCTAAATAAAATATTATCAAACTGAGTCTAGCATTGCAGAAAGAGATAATATCTGATGACTAACTGGGTTTATTCCAGGAATACAAGGTTGGTGCAACAATAGAAAATGTGTTAGTATAACTTATTACATTAAAAGAATACAGGAAAAAAATTA
Source organism: Aethalodelphis obliquidens (assembly GCF_003676395.1). Taxonomy (NCBI): domain Eukaryota; kingdom Metazoa; phylum Chordata; class Mammalia; order Artiodactyla; family Delphinidae; genus Aethalodelphis; species Aethalodelphis obliquidens. Next base: position 8,237,518 of record NW_020838000.1, read on the forward strand.
CCACAGATGTAAAAAAAAAAAAGGAAGCATTTAATAAAAATCAACCTTTATTTATAATAATAATTTTCAAAAACCTCTCAGTAAAGAGGACTATCCTTAATCTGATAATGGTTATCTATGATGAACCTACAGCAAACATCCACTCAATAGTGAAATATTATAGTATTTTCTTTTATATCAGGAAAAACCCAGTTATTGCATTTTTTGATAGGTTGTAGACAAATTTTTTAAATAAAAAGAATAAAGATTACAAATCAAGAAACAAAATATCTGTTTCATAGGTGATATGACAAACAGCCATTTGAGAAAAATGAAAAATATTGTGTTCCTCTCTAATCCTTGCCTATTTTGTCCTTATGTTTGTATGCTAAAAATGTAAATATAAAAAATGTAAGGTTTTGCGGAGGGACAAGTTGATGGTGGTGGGATGAACTGGGAGATTGGGATTGACCTATATACACTAATATGTATAAAATAGGTAACTAATAAGAAAGTGCTATATAAAAATAAATAAATAAAATATTCAAAAATTCAAAAAAAGTAAGGTTTCTTCAAATAATATATTAGATTTTAAAAGAATATTAGGCAAGGTTGTCAAACATAAGATTAACAAAAACCAATTGCAGTTTATATACCAGTAGCAAAGAGAAAATATAATTTAAAAGGGATATAATTCAAAATATCAATGAAAATATAAGATATTTAGAAAGATCTAACACAACATGTAAGGTCTTTATGTGAACAATTTTTGAATTTGACAGCCATAGTGGAGATCAAATAAATGGAAGAACCAGTTTTATTCATGGATAAGAAAACAATATTTTTAAAATGACAATTCTCCCCAAGTTAATCTCTAGATAAAGTGGAGTTCCAATTGGAATTCCAAGAAGGTTTTTGTGGAACTTGTAAGTAATTCTAAAATTTATAAAGAATGGCAACTGGCCAAGAATAATCAAAACACTACTAAAGAAACTAGCCCTACCAAATATCAAGATTTTTACTTCATTACTATTACTACTACTACTCTGAAGACAGGTAGTGTTGGTGAAGGGATAGACAGAGAATTTAACAGAATAATACAAAGCCCAGACAATAAGTCCTTCTATATTAAAATTAGAAATTCCTGTTTATTAAAAAAAAATAGAATGTTTAAAGGCAACTCACAAACTCAATGAAATATTGCAACACAAAAAAGGTGATAAAGAATTCAATTCCAAAATATATAATGTTTTCATATGAACATGATTTTACAGAAGAAAAACCATCCTTTCCCATAAATATGCAAAAACTGATCAATATCCTTAATATTAGTCAGGAAAATCCAATTTAAAATCTCAATGAGATACCATTTCACACCCAACAGATTAGTAATAATAATAGTCTCACAATACCAGATTTGAGCTGCAACATGAAGCAATGCTATATCTTGTACACTACTGGTTGGATTATTAAATGGTGCAGTTACTTTAGAAACCTACTTGGAATTACCTCTAAAGCTGAAGATACTCTTTTTCTATGACCCAGTTATTGTACCTCTAGGTGTATACACCAGAGAAAGTTACTCATGTGCCACAGGTGACTTGTTTATAATAGCAAACAATTAGCAACCATCTAACTGTCCATCATCAGAATTGCATAAGTAAATTGTTGCATATTCATAGCATGGTTTAGTATATAGTAGTGGAGATGAATGAACTTCATCTATACCTAGTGTGAATGAGTCTCAAAATTCAATGTTGAACAACAAAAGTAAGTAGTAGATGAATTAGTTTTCCATGGGTCTATTTATATAAATGTTAAAATTGGCAAATTAAAAACCACATCACTCAGGAAGGCATACATGTACACAGAGTAACATTTTAAAGAAAAATGGGAGCATGATTAACAGAAAACTCAGGATAGTGGTTACTTTTGGAGGGGAGGAAGAGCGATGCATGCCTAGAGGAGCCCAGAGGAGGGTCAAAGGCACAGGGATTGTTCAAGTTCTTAATGCTAGGTCAGTGCAAGATTGGCTCATTTTATTATTATCTATCACTCTTCTTTACATTGTACTTATATATTTTATATGTATACATTATATGTATGCTATATCTCACAAATTTTTAAAAAGCAAAGAGAAAAGGGATCACAAAATACATTCTAATTGGACAAATGAGCAAAGCCAACTCTTATAATGTGATAGGAAGTAGATATTAGTAGTTTGGGGATAAAAAAAAAACCAGTAGTAACATTTTACACGGATTTTAAAAATGCTTATTGGATCCCATGAGGAGCTCTGGGTGTGCTGTGGTTTCTCAACGTAAGATTACTATTGCACTATTTAGGATTGTTTTGGTTGTCAAAGATAGAAACTTACGTATCTTAAGCAAAAGAGTGAAATGTATTGAGAGGATCATGAGACCCTGAGAAGGGTAGGGGTCCAACCAGCCTCAGAGATTAGGTTTCGACCAGGGAACAAAAGAGTTATATTTCATTTTTTGCTTAAGATAGTTAGGTTTTTTGCTTTCTAGTACTTAAAACCAAAAGAATCCTCAATAATATAATCAGTAACTTTACTTCAAACAAAAGACTTCTGCTGTCTTTTGCCTCTGTTTAACTACATGTGCCAGCTTTCCTTTTTTATATCAATGCCCTCTACAGGGCAAGAAACATGGATGACTACTCTAGGCGTTCATATTTCCAAGCTTCAGCACGGAGAGGAATGGAACACTTTCCCCGGCAACTAAGCTTAAAAATCTCAGAGAAGGGCTCAATGGGCCAAGCCTAAGTCAGATGCCCATCCCTGAATTAATCAACTGATTGCTGGGGGGTGGGGCTTAGGATCTGTCAGATGCTTACACCAAGTGATTGAATTGAATGAGGGGAGGTTCCATTGATTGAATGAGGGGAGGTTCCTTCTCACCCTTCAGTCCTCAGCTTAAATATCACCTCAGAAACACCTCTCCTAACTACAGTGAAGTGGGTGCCCTACTCTTATTCTCTCTCACATTACCCTCTCTGTTTCTTTTGCAACACTTACCACAATATTCAACTATTTTTTAAATAACATTAACAATTTTTACTGCTTCACATCAAAGACAGTCTTTTTGTGAGGGTTTTTTTTTTTTGAAGTATTACTGATTTACAATGTTGTGTTAGTTTCAGGTGTAAAGTGATTCACTATACACACACACACAAACACACACACACATATATATTCTTTTTCAGATTCTTTTCCCTTATAGGTTATTATGAAATATTGAGTATAGTTCCCTGTGCTATACAGTAGGTCCTTGTTGATTACCTATTTTATATATAGTAGTGTGTATATGTTAATCCCAAACTCCTCATTTATTCCTCCCCTGCCACCTCCCCTTTGGTAACCATAAGTTTGTTTTCTATGTCTGTGGGTCTATTTCTGTTTTGTAAATAAGTTCATTTGCATCTTTTTTTCAGATTCCACATATAAGTGATATTATATGATATTTGTCTTTCTCTGTCTGGCTTACTTTACTTAGTATGATAATCTCCAGGTCCATCCATGTTGCTCCAAATGGCATTATTTCATTCTTTTTATGGCTGAGTAGTATTCCATTGTGTGTGTATATCTAGATATAGATATAGATATAGACATAGATACCACATCTTCTTTATCCATTTATCTGTCAATGGACATTTAGGTTGCTTCCATGTCTTGGCTAATGTAAATAGTGCCGCAATGAACAGAGGGGTGCATGTATCTTTTCAAATTACGGTTTTCTCTGGATATAGGCCCAGGAGTGGGATTGCAGGATCATGTGGTAGCTCTTTTTTTATTTTTAAAGGAACCTCCATACTATTCCCCATAGTGGCTACACCAAGTTACATCACCACCAACAACGTAGGAGGGTTCCCTTTTCTCCACTTCTCCAGCATTTATTATTTGTAGACTTTTTGATGATGGCCATTCTGACCAGTGTGAGGTGATACTTCATTGTAACAACTATTTAACTTTTATTCACTGGTTTATATGATGTGGTAGGCAGAATAATGGCCCCCCAAAGATATCTATGTCCTAATTCTCCGAACCTGTGAATAAATTACCTTACATGACAAAAAGGAAATTTGCAGATGTGATTACTGCACCTTGAAATGGGGAGATTATCGTGGTGGGTCCAATCTAATCAAGTGAATCCTTAAAAGCAAAGGACCCTTCCTGGCTGTAGTCAAGGAGAGCTGTGATGACAAAAGAAGAGTCAGAGCAAACTCTGACATTGCTGGCTTTGATGACAGAGAAAGGCGGCCATAAGTCAAGAAATATAGGTGGCCTGTAGAAGTTGGAAAAGGTAAGGAAATGAATTCTCCCCTGGAGCCTCAAGAAAGAAACTTTTGATCCAGTGAGACCCATGTCAAACTTCTGCCCTGCAGAATTGTTAAGATAATAAAATCGTACAGTGTTAAGCCATTAAATTTGTGGTAATTTGTTACAACAGCAGTAGGAAACTAATATCCCAGGTTATTATCTTTTACTAGAATGTAATCTTCTAGAGAGAGGGATTTTGTCTATCATTTTCCTTGTATCTCCAGTTTATAACACTGTGCCTAGCATAAATTTTTGAAAGAATAAGTAGATGAATAAATGAATGAACTAAGAAATCTGTGATTCACCTCCAAAAGTTCAACTTGCAGGCTTCATTTGAAGTGTTGGTCTTCCCTCTATGGGAGTCACAAATGTGGAGAATCAAGTAGAAAATGCAGCCGATGATTTCGAGTTTCTCTCTATGGGTCAGAAGGGAAAACACTGGCTGAGAAAAAGTGAAAAATAAGCCCTCTTCTGCAAAGAGAGAAGAATTATTCCAAGCCAAGAGAACAATCAAAGATGCTAGCAAATCATAGATCTGGGACAGCACTTACTCTCTATTTGAGCTTTCATGTGGGATGTGTTTTCAGTCAGCTGATATTTCCTATTCAATTTCCAGAAAGATCCCACTGTCACCAGCTTGGTAAAATACTGGGTCACCCACATCAACTCCAAAATGGTCTCTCTTCTGGTGCAGCCAGATTTTATGATTTACACCCATTAATGGGAACCAGTAACTCTTCCAGAAGAAAAATGATGGCATCTTCTGAAGAATGTATCCTTTTCCAGGCAATTTGTTTCTGAAGACTATTCATCAGATGATTCACTCTCTCTCTATGGGTTCAGTAATAGAATACTTTTAGTACTCAGAACCAACGAGTTATAACTGGCAGCTTTCTTCACCAGGAATAAAGCGTTGTGCCAGAAAATGAGCAAGCCACTGTAAGGAAAGTATTAAGGCAACGTCATCTGAGCTGAGCTCAGACTCATTGAAATACTATGAAATATAGGCAGCAAAACACGTTGTTTGAGGGATAAAAGAATGGTCCTTGACTATTTTCACACACAAATTTCGCTTGTACACCATATCCTTAACAAAAGCATATGTGTATATATGTATATATCAGCAGTAGCTAACATATAATTTCATATGCAAAATGTGGACATATAGAATAGCTTTGCAGGGTGGTCCAGCCAACCAGTCAAGTTCTAGGCAGAGAAAATGCCTTACTTCAGATCCAGGAACGTCCACTGGGAATGAACCAGTATTCTGATCTGCACCTTACTCTCGCTTTTTTCCTCCCTGACTCCCCACCAAATATTCTTAAATCTTCGAATCTCTGTCTTTCTTCATGGTAACTGTGGAGGGAATGATTTTGGATGGAATTAAGTAGGTGCAGGTGGTGCCATAGTACGTACTAGCTCCCAGCATAACATCTGCTTCCGATTCTTCAAAGCTTCTTATTTTTACAACAGTCCTCTTTGTCTTTTCTCTCTTTTTTGTAGGTCTGTAGGGTTGTTTTTTTTTTCTTCCTATTTCAAGTCCCTGTAAGAAATAGGAAATGGTGGTGGAGGACGACAGAATTTCCATATGCTTCATCAGATGATAGAACGGAGTTACATCTGTTGAATACGATGCTGAAGTGCTCACACTTTCTGGACCAGGACTATCCAACTCCAGGTCCATCCATGTTGCTCCAAATGGCATTATTTCATTCTTTTTATGGCTGAGTAGTATTCCATTGTGTGTGTATATCTAGATATAGATATAGACAGAGATACCACATCTTCTTTATCCATTTATCTGTCAATGGACATTCAGGTTGCTTCCATGTCTTGGCTAATGTAAATAGTGCTGCAATGAACAGGGGGGTGCATGATGGATTGCATCATTTCTGCAATGATGGAAATGTTCTATATCCACACTAGGTCTGTCCACTGACTTCACATATCTGTTGCTTCAGATGTGGCTGGTCTAATGACTAACTGAAGTTTTAATTTTGATTCATTATAACTAACTTAAATTTAGCCATCTGTGGATAGTAGTTGCCCTATGAGGCAGCACAGTTCTAAAGGCTGGATGAGCATTAGAATTCCCATTCACTTTTTTCTATACTTTGCCTCATCCTCTATTTATTTAAGATAAAATCTTTTCATGTTAAGGTTTGCATCTCAAAACATTGTTTTTCTAAGTATAACCATTCTTTCTTTCTTTCTCTCTCAAGTTTATTCCACCTTGCTTCTTCTGTAACTCTTATCCTTTTCCCACAGTCATATCCAGTCACTTACACACACACACACACACACACACACACACACACACAGAACACTAGATACCATGAAGAAAGAGGTGTCGGTCATCCTCAACTATATTGCTTCTGAAAAAAAGATGAGAGAAAAGAAGAGGGGGGAAATATGTGATGGCTCATCACCTAACATTTCCAAATGTAAATATAAGGGAAAGTTTATAAATACAGTGCAATATGGTTATACAGGGCCATGAGCTGCCGCTCATTACAGAGTATTTACACAATGACAACGTGAAATGTGTGATGAAGTGTTACCATTAACCAGGAGAGGAAAAGCAAAACAGAATTGGAGAGTTTTGAAAGGTTTAGACCTTTAAGAACCTTGGAGTTTCATGAAACTTTTTTTTTTCCCCTCAAGGGATGTTTTTCTTCTCTTAAACCATTGTTGGTCAAGGGAATGTTTAATAAATTACTTGCTTTTATTCCTAAGTGGTACGCTGGACTGTGTAACTAATAAAGCCTGTTGTTTAACAGTCCTGCCCACTGTCTATAGCAGAAATAAAGATGGGGACATGCCATTCTGAATCTGACCAGATCCCAAACCTCCCATCAGAAGTTAAGGTTTGGTTTCTAAATTTGGTATCCATAGTTTCTCAAATGGACCCACTAGCAAGAAGAACAATTTCATTACAACAAACTCTTTCTTAAAAAGACATGAAAACTAGCATGCTGTTTCAGCAGTCCTTTCTATCGAAAGCTGTTTACACTGGCAGATATCCACATGAAGGAACAACCTACAAGGAAGCATGGCAGGTTTCACCATGATCCTTCAAATTTGGGACATAAAGTCAGTACCCTTGTTGGTAATGTTCTGCTTCCCCAGGGAAACAGATTTGAAATAAGGTTTGGTTTATCTAAGGGGTGCCGTACACTGGTGTGGCAATAGTCAGGTGATACAGGGAAGGAAAGACAGCCAATGGGAATGCATTATTAAGCCAGTTACTATGGTGAGTGACTGAGGCTTAATCCCAGGGATTAGGTGGGCTACTGTGTCAAATATCAGTTAAGGGTCAGGGAATTAGGTTACTTGTACCCTCATAGCTGTTAGTCATTGATTAAGGAATGCCTCAGAGGGTAGTTAATTCCCAGACACATCAGTAAAGTGGGTTATTTCTATCGAGGGTAGTCCACTGACAAAGGTGCTGGTACGCACTGTTAGAAGTCAGGCTGGCATGCACAGGTAGGGTGAGATGTCCTGAAGTCTTATAGCCAGAACATTGACAGAACCTGCTACATAAATATTACATGTGATGGAATCCTTCTTAGGGTAAAGAATGTTAATTTTGTAGAGTCCCCTTTTGTTTGTCCAAATATTGCATTTACTAGCTGCAAAAAGGGGTTGTCTAGAATTTGGTGAATTCTTCCACTTTAGTTCAAGATTAAATAAACTTCAATAATGACCTTCCCATATTTCTAAGATGAAGGAGAACTAGTCTCTTATTTTGTTCAGAAGCTACTCTGTATCATCCTTTGAACCATGGGATTTTTCGTCATTTGCCTAAATCTTTCTTCATATGGAATAATCTGATTTGTTAACAATGATCCCAGGTTTGGATCCATAAATGGGCGTGTCCTATATACAAAAGGCACAGAACTCCATGAAACTCCAATTGTGGGTCTCCCTGGTTGCTGAGACATATTAGCATGAAGGGCATGAATCTTTCATCTAAGTTGTGTGTATATGTTGCTTTCATGTACTTAAAACATGACATGATTAAACAGTAAAACCCCACATGGCTTCACTCAGGCACACGCAAATTTATCATAGAATCCACCTGTCATAGATCATACTCAAGAGAAAGTTAGGACTTTGTATAACATCCAAGGTACATGGTATGAATCAGACCACCCAATCCCTCCCCATGAGAATGATACAGATTTGGAGGGTGGCCCATGATGTTGAAGTATGGAAGGAGGGGGGATGGAGACTGGCCTGAACTCAGGGGAGTGACCATGAAGAACCTCACAGAAACACAGAACAGAAGAGATAGGCGTGATCAGGAGTCAGGAAGCAGAACCAAGATGGAGGTCCACGAGACAAATCCAAGCATCCAATTGGGCAAAGCCATGGTGGAGGCAGGGTCAGGAGAGTAAGAAGCCAGAGTGAGGATCTTACTGAGGAACCAAAAAGGCAGAGAGGGCTAGAAAAGGGGAAAAGAACTAGAAGGGGTGTGATCTGAGGAAAATGGCACAAAATGGTTCAAGGTCTCATCTGAGAATGGCAGCAACCCTCTGGGGCTCGTGTGGCCTTGGCACATCCTTCCAGACAGAAACATTTCTTTGTAGAGTTCTACCGAGAAAAAGAACACATTGACAGATGTATAAACAGCACCCCAAATGACAAGGCTCATTCAGCTCTGTATTCCTTACAACTGGCACATAAGACTTAATATATGTTTGGGATTCTGCTCAACTGGTTAATAATTTTTACTTATTTATTGACAAAACCAACACATATTTATTGTAGAAAGTTTGAAACTGCAGAAAAAATCAAGGAAGAAAATTAAATTCTCCAACAATCCACCTTCTCAGAAATGTTTACATGTGTTCAGTAGTTTTAACAAAACATTGGTATAATATAATGTAATATAGAGTAGTGTAGCATAGTATAGTATAATATAATATAAATATAATTAATATAATGTAATGTATGCAATATAATATAATTAATATAACTACAGTAATATAATATAATGTGTGCTGTTTCGTAACTTTTTAACTTAATACTTCAAAGTATCATTCCATTCAAATGCATTTTGTCCATTTGTGAGAAATACTTCTGGGCACACAGTATTTTTGGAGGTAAAAATGTCACTACCACCACCACATCATATACAAAACGTATGAAAGACCAAAACCTTGGCTCGTGTCACTCCCTAATGTGACAGGGTTATCACGGTAGTGTCCCAGGAGGAAATAGATTGCATGTTCAGATGAGTTTGAGGGGGGTTTGGTAAAGGGGGTAGGGAAACTGCCAGGACCCAGGAGGCACTGACAACAGGGCTACCACCAACCCTAGACCTGAGAAGGAGAGGAGAGGGAGCAGTGACCAGAACATGGAGGGAGAGCCATGTACAGGTGACTCCCTTGGCAGGAACAGTGGTCTGGTCCAGGGGGATAGCCGACCTGAGATAACCCTGATGGGAGGGAGATGGGAAGAGATATTCCCCAAACCTAGACCGCTCTTCGTTTGACATTTTGCCAGTGACCCCTCCCCACGCTGAACCCACCCAGAAATCAGCTATCAAGCAAGCCTTTAGATGTGGTCCAAAGAGGACAGCTTTCTGTGGCTGGAAAGGGGGTACTGTCAAGCACTAGCGCCCATGAAGGGTCACTTCTCTCTTCTATACATTCTGAGTAGTAGAACCTGTCTATCTTTCATTCATTCATCTATTTCTTCACTTATTCAACAAAGATATTCAAACATCATATTAATACTAACAAAACTTTGGGGATGGGCAGAGAGTAGCAGATGGCCTAAAATACCCAGTGATAGGGCATTGTTAAATGTTGGTACATCAAAGGATGCAGTTCTATGCAGGTAATAATAATCTATATTATTCAAATAACAATGTCAATTTTCTTTTTCATTGGAGTATGCTGTCAGAGCCACATTTGGAAGGAATTTAGATTGTAAGGAATTGAACCATGGGTCTTAAGGTGGCATTTTATTCAAATAAGTGAGGGTAATTTTCTAAGTGCTGTGCCGTTTCCTTTCTGTCTCTTATTTTTAAAAAAAGAAAATTCTCTGCAGTTTGGTTCAGAGTTATGGTTTCATTTTGACTTCCTTCTTTTCTTCCTGGCAGTTAATATATGAATTTGATATGAGAGAGGAATGAGAAACATATCAGACAAAGGCTGAAGCCATTACAGAATAAAGATAAAAACCCAACTTGCCCTGCTTTACTGACGCTGTTGCCTAGTTATTTTCTTCCTCTTACTTTATAGCATTTTATCAAGTTTTCTTTGTAGTCAACAGCTGACGTAAGGTGTCAAATTATCAGCCAAATCTTAATACAATAGCAGAGTATATACAGCACATGCAAAACAATATCTCTGCAGTTGCACAAATGAGAATAATTTTGACCCCACTTAACCAGACCACTTTTCAGGGAAAATAAAAAGTATCTCCCTGTGGTCTAGGCCACAATGACCTTCATAAGTCCCCAAGCCAAAATGGCTTCCAACCTGAATCGACCAGCCATGTTACTTTTCCAACTAGAAACATTTTCTGGAAAGGCCACAAAGATTAAACTCCTTATCCAAATCATGAAACTTTTCAACTGTTGTCATTTTATGTTGTAAAAAGATAAAGTCTAAATATTCTGCTGGATTAAATAACCCATATCGCCCTATGACAAAATATTGATATATGAGTTAGTATGTTTGGCCTGACATAAATGCCCACCTTCTATACTAGCATATTTTATTCAGGGTCATATAAATGAGAAGAGATAATTTCAATAAAAATAAACATGATATTCACCACTGTTAACAATCTCAGAAAAATTGGCATTCGCTTTTAACAGCATTTGTTCAATACTCCTTCAACTGACAGAGGGTTTTACTCTCCCCAGAGGAGAGAGAGGTGGAATCTTCCTCTGGAAATGGTGTGTTTATTGCAGGTAGGTGCCTCTGTTTTCTCAGTCTAGTGATATGCTGTGACATGTTTCCTTCCGCAAGCGAAAATTGACATTATGTGTACAAAATCCAGGTAACTGTGACTGTAAATCATCCCTCTTCAATATTAAGGTGCTATTTGTGGGTTTTTCAAAAAGTGAGTTGACAGAGTTATTTTTAAGAAACTCATTTTCTTACAAGGTAAGGAATCATTATAAGTATTGAAACATAATTGATACTTCTCATCATGATCCCTTAACCAATTCAAGCACCTCTCTTAGTTTGGGACAACCTTTTTGCCAGTGATTGAATAACACCATGGCTCTTGAGAAAGCACTTACAGGCTTCTGTTTATGTAGCATCAGAGCCAACTGAAAACTTTGCCCCCTGTATTGCTACCCTTTGCACATCTTCTAAAGAGTGCAATAAATTGTCAATAAGCTTTTTTTTTTTTTTGAGTTAATTTTTTTATAGCACACACTTTGTCCATAGAGGTGGGGGTATGGGGGAACACATGTTTAGGATTGTGGCCATTTCAAACTAAGGGGACGTCAAATCACAAACAATCGTGCAGCTGATCTACTTTGCAATGTTGTCACACATGCCTAACAAAATATTGTGCTACCGACACAATCTTTGTATTCTGCATTGGTAATTAACCTTGTCAAGTTATTTTAAATAAGCCTCATGCATATGTCATAAAGCAAATGACAAATTAAATGTTCAGATATGATTACAAAAGCTATTTTCCTTTTGGATTTAATTTTGTTCCAGGCGAAGCTTCTGTTAAGTAGCATTTTATGGATCCACAATGCTGGAAAGAACTTGAAAGACTTCGCATAGCCTTTATGTTTTTGTTTTTGTTTTCTTGTGAGACCCAGAGTAGTGATCTAATTGGCTCAAGGTCACACAGCTATTTTGTGACAAAATCAATAATAAATTCTCCTGAACTTGAGGCTAATCCTTGTTGCTCTGGTCTTTGCCTTGGTGGATTAAGGATATGGCCCAACATGAGGAGAGGAAATATCTGACCTTATGGATTAAAACCAAGCCTATATATTTGTCTCTGAAAAATGTCCAAGATTCACTCCTGTTCTATTTCTTCTTTGCCTCTTCATTTACTTCCATGTCAACCAAAGCTTGTCTAGGAAACTTCTCAACTTTCCAGATTCATTCAGCCTCAAAATTTCTTTTATCTGAAGTAAGACAATTTGAAGTCTGTGTACTTCAATGCTACTCCTTGTGCTACCTCAATTTTATTCTCCATCCCACTAGGCTGAGATGATTAAAAAAGTTTCCTCTTGGAAAAGAGCACATAAAGATGCATTCCAGACAGGCAAAATATGAGACATGTAGTATTTCCAATCAACAGGCTGAATATTGTTTTCATATAGATGTGCAGGGAATAGCTAAATGAAAGCAAACCGGAAAAACAGATTTTGTTTTCATTAAGCTTGCTACCTATTGATTTTTAGGACCTAGAACTATATTTATCAAGGTTGACATATTTATCCACATCATTTTCCCTTTGACCCTAATACAAAGTGGAAACATTATAATTATGGATTTGTGGTAAATGTGATTTAATACCACCCAAATAGTTATCTAACTACTGTCTCTAACACCTGTGACTCTCGGCCGGAACACTTTTCAGGTCAGGGAGCTATGTCAGCCCATTTTCAGATCAAACCTGAAGTGCCAGAGAGTTAGTAGCCTTCGAAACAACCTTCAACCAATCACAGATAAGGTTTTAGAGGATAAATATTCCAGCTTCCTCACCCCTCAGCTGAGATAACTCTGCAGCAAGTTCTATGCCATCTCCCTTGGTTTCCCAGCAGGACTGAGTTCCAGTTGATAAACAGTGGTGAACTTACTTAATAACCCATCCTTACTGGCTTCCTTCTCTTCCCTGTTTCACTTTTGTACAACCCTACTGGTATTTTCTGTGATCAGCTTCCAAATAAAATACTTGCACTTGAATCATTGTCTCAGAGCTGGCTTTTGGAAGAATCCAGACTGAAACAATCAGAGTGGTTGAAAGTATATGCCCTGTAGTAACCTTGACCTCATTTCCAACCCTAGAAGCACTTTTCAGACTGTGGTGCAGGCAGGAGAGGTCCAGGCAAGGAACTGAAGTCTCATTTAACTGAGCCAAAAAGATCAGAATTATGGCTACTGAGCCAAGTGGAATATGTAGGGCAAAGTACCAGAGAGGAATAATTACACAGACAAGTAACTCTAGGATTTGCATAGAGGTTCCCTTGAGCTTTCTGTCAAATACTAAGTTGCACATACACACAGGGTGAAACTCCAAGAGACTGGGCAAAGAACAACTATTGAGACAAGAGCAATTCCCTAGAAGATTCTGGAGATCACACAGGGTTGGAAATTGTTTTGATTTCAACTAATGAGGGTGGGGAGATTCAAATGAACACCCTAGGAATTCAGCAAAGATCCTAGAAAGACCACACATTGAGAATAAAGTTAGTCTAACTCTAGAGGAAAGTCTACTCAACTCCTCCCCCACAAAATTTTAGAACAAGCCTTGAATGGATCAAGGTGTTCTGCAAGTAAATTAACTGCCTTCCAGAAAAAAACCTCAAGACTCTTTAAAGAAAGATGACAAAATCCGACACTCAAGAATGTTGAACTGACAATGTCTAGCGTACCATCAAAAATCACTAACCATGTGAAGTAACAAGAACATTTGACTCATAAGAAGAAAAACTGGCCAATATAGAGACTAAAATGAAAAAAATAATGAGATTAGCAGAGGCCTTTCAAATAGCTAGTATAAATATGTTCAAGGATTTAAAGGAAAATATAAACACAATGAGGTAACAAGTGGAGAACCTTGGTAGAGACTGTAAACTACAAAAACAACCAGAGAGAAAAGACTAATGTTTCTGAAGAAACCACATATTTCTTGTCCACAATAATATAGGTAAAAGATAATAAAATAATAATTCCAAAGTGCTGAGGGAAAATAACCATCAATGTAGAATTCTGTACCCATATAAAGTATGGTTAAAGCTTGAGAGCAAAATAAATACATTTCTAGACAAGAAATGATGAGAAATTTTATATCATAAAAATACCTACTAAAGACCTCAGACCCTCAGTATAAGCACAACTGAATTATCTCTTCAGCATGAAAATAAACTGAACTCAAGAAGCAGTGGAATACAGGAAGTAATGGAGAGCAAATAAATTAAATCATTAAATGTGGGTAAATATAAGTAAGCATTGGTTGTAAGAAGAACAAAAATAAATTAAAAAATAATTATAGCAATAATAATAGTTTAAGTATGGAACTAAAAAACTAGAGGACAAGATAATATTAGAGAACAATATTTTGTAAGGAGAGAATGAGACATCCTGCTACTAATAACAATGGTGGTTGAAAATGTTATAAGTGCTTTACATATTAATCCTCAAATCAACTGTATGAGGTAAGTATTATTTTTATCTCCATTCTACAGATGAGTAAATTCACCTAACAATGAAGACCCTCTTCGTTCAACTCGTCCAAAGTTTTTGCTGCTGCCTTTCTAGTAGCATCACCTTTTTGTTTGGCTACTGTTCCCCAGCTCATTTGTTTTATCTTTCCTGATAGACTTGAAGCTATTTAAGAGAACAGGACATTCTTTTTGCAGCTTTGTAACTCCCATACCCCAGACTCTGTTCTCCATTGTCTAGCACGGATCTTCCCCCACAATAGGTGCCTAAAAATATATTTTGAATGTATTATTGTTTTGCCTTGTTGGAATCAATTTGCTATGGTTTCCCAAGGAAAGGTAAATACAGGCATGGGGTTGTCTATAAACCTGTTAAACCTAAGCCTAAATAAACCTATTTTACAGACAAAATACCTGTGGAAAGTAAATAATCTTTACTTGTATTAGTCACTATATCATGTTAGGCCACTTACCAAATATGATGATTTACTGGAAAATTCACACAGAATGTAAAGCAGGCATGGCTCCTGCCCCCTGGAAATTTATATTCCAGAAACAGTATGGTGGATAAAAGATGGAAGACTTGAGTGGCTACATATTACCCTGGCTGAAGATGACAATTCATTTTTTAAGCTAATACTTACTAATTTCTTTGATCCTTGAAACAACCCTATGAGTTAGGGATTATTCTTTCTCACAGATGAAGAGAACAAAGAACAAATCAATTAAGTAACTTGCTCAAAGTCACAAAGACAGCAATTGTTGAAAGTGGGGTTTTGACCCTGGCATTCTAGCACCAGAAACTGTACTCTTACACTACCATCTCAAACAGGATTATATGTTTATGTTGATATCAAATCAGTAATTTAACATTTAATCCACACAAGATTCCTTCCCCTTACCACAAACAGCTGCAGTTGTCCCTGGCAGCTTTCCTCCAAAGAGAGTCACAGGCATTTTCCAGAGGGAAATATATTATGGGTCATTTTGTGGTTTGCATTATTGTTATTGATGCAATTCTTCCCATTAAAGGCAGAATATATTTCCCTTACAGATCCAAGTATGACTGAGCCCAGCCTAGATCAGCCAAATCCTAGCTGACCCACAGACACTGGCATAAATGATTCTAAGCAACAGAGCTAGAGTGGTTTGTTACACAGCATTATTAATAGCAATAGCTAACTGATACAGGCTGACACCAGGGGTTGTATCACTTACTTTAGCACCAATGACTATTTGCCTTCTTCTTTCTTTCAAATAATAGAAATGCCTGGGGCAAGTGGATGTGGGGTCCAAATTAGAAGAATAAATGTCAAAATCAGAAAAGATACATTTGGGAGTTTTCATATTCTGCCATGGTGACATTTTACTCACATCTTAAAAGTCCTTGAAATATCGCTTGTTGGCTGTGCTGTCACGATCCATTCTATAGACATTTTGATGCACTTTATTACAAACTTTAAAGTCATATTAGCAGCTGTTATTTTATATCACAATGGATTAATAAGATGCATTTTCACAAATAAGACACATTTTAGATAGTTCTGAAAAAATTTCAGTGTGAAAATCTTGTGCCAGGATTCCACATTTTAAATGACACATTTCCAAATAGCCTAAAGTGAAAATGCTCAAGTAATATGCTTATTTGTACTGTGCTTGAAACTATCAGCCCCCCAACAACCCAGGAAACATGTAACCTTCTTACATGTGTTTTTTCTATTATAGTATACGAAATTCAGGGAAAATATATCTCTCGGTACTTGTTTCAGTGTAATTCAGTTAGTCGCACTGAAAAATATAATGAAAGCAAAATAAATACCTTTTCAGGTTTCCATTGCAATACTTGAATAATATACATGAGAATTATCACAAAAGCATTGATTCCCCTTTAAATATTACAATAATGGAATGTTCTATTGCCTTTTCATGTGGAATAATTAGGAAAGATAAAGATTTTTTTTTTTTCCTTGGAGGCAATCTCGCTTCCTATGGTGTTGCTAAGGAATAAGGAATTTTCCTTCCAACTGATCTTAAAAGAGATATCTAAGATCTATATTGCCTGTTTATGGATTATAGCTAACTTTACAGTCGTGTATAAACTGTACATTTGAGTGCAGTAAGACATGTCCCCTGTCTCACAATAAAAATATTATGGAACATTATATTTCCATGTAGTAATGGTACTCTTATATTACTAGTCTATAGAAAGGTACAGTACTCATTTAACTTACTAACATAAAAGTCTCTCAAGTAAGATCAATACTTTATCTTCTCAACAGTTTTCATAAATGAAGATTTAATTCAACCTGTATTCCTTAGCCCCCAAGACGATAAGGGTCAGGTCTGCTGACCACTCTACTCTCTGTGGCAGAGACATGAAACCTTTGGAGCAGCCTCATAATGTGAGCAGTGGATCTCAACCTGGCTGCACCTTAGAATCACCAAGGGAGCTTTTAAAAGACACTGATGCCCAAGCTCCTCCCCAGATCAATTCAGCCAGTATCTCTGGGGATGGGTTTGGGGTATTGTTATATTTTTTAAACTCCCCAGGTGACTCAAATGTGCCACCAGATTTTCCATCCATTGATTCAGGCTCTAAATTTTAGGGATTCTGGACACAAGCTAAGATCTGGGTAGATGCGCTCCCTTGGGGCCTGCCCTGTGGTCCTGTTGGTGGTGGTGGTGGCATTTTTTTTTTTTCTTTGTACACTGTGGATCTTTATTGCCATTGCTTCACTGCTTCTGAGGGCAGATCTCTCGTTGACATGGGTGGGAGTGGTGCTCCTGGAGAGAGTTTGGAATGCACAGTTGAGAACTCCTTAGTGCTACTGGAGAGGGAATTTTGCCCTGAGTTTGTTACACGCACCAGGGTTTAGGATTCTTTCTTTCTCCCTTTACTTCTTTTCTTCTGACCTTGCATCGCATATATATGCCTTGATCGTGAATTTTAACTTTGGAGTCTCCTCTTTATTTTCTCTGAACCTGGCACACCGTTGTCCTGTTCTCTTGTTCTCAGTGAGGTCTGCCCTAGGGTGGATTTTTCTCTGAGTCAGCAGGTAAGAAGATGGAGATAAGTTCAATTTCACCCCTGACCAGAGTCAGATTTTGGACTGAGGTTAACCCTTTAGACCTCACAGTCCTTCTCAGTGTAATGAATATACTCAGTGAGGGAAACTTTTCAGTGCCTTTGGTAAAGAGATTTTATAAATCTGGGTCGGACCCTCAGAGTCTGGTGACATTGGATATAAGACTGTCTTGTAGTCTATGGGGAAAACTATGTTTCATGATGTTTATAGCAAGCGAGGGGGAAGGGGGGCTTCCAGACAAGGACACCCATGCAAGCCCACTCCACAAGAGCCACGGTTCTGCCTTCTCCCAGCCCAACAACAGTGACACTACCCTATCCACCAAGGCGGCCACACTAGTGGTGGGGCTCTTTTCCCAGGAGCACCGCCAGAATTCTATCACGTTATAATGGACAATATGAACACATATGGCTGACAATATTAAGTACAAATCTGTCAATCTTTGTTGACAGATTTGTGGGGGAGGGGCACCCAATCCAGTTACACAAATGGCTTTGACTGTGAAAGATTCTGCAGCCCCTCCATTGGTCTGTAAAATTCATTATGATGGCACTAGGCTACGTAACATGGCACCACTCCGGTCATTTCCCCAGGAAAAGGAGACTTTTTCTTTGATGGAGAATATTTGATTTTCATCACCTCCACTTACCTTGGATAACTAACTATTCTTCAAGTCCTCTAATCCAGAAAAACACAGGAATTCGTGAGAGTTCTCACTATGACAAATCCAAATTGCTGATTTTTTCCTTATAGGAAAATGGATGTTTTCATTTATAGTCATACTGCCCAGTTGATACTTTGCTCCAAACTCTTGTCATCAAAACTGATGGCAGAGCTCTCACTGGTGCAGCATCCACTCCAGTGGTTGGATTCCAAAAACCCTGCCAGGAAACTCCACTGTGCTGAACGATTTCTTTTTCTTTAATTAGTCATTTGGGTGGGCTGTTTACAAATAAGATCTTTGAAGAAATGGGGAAGGTGGAATTCAGAGCTTAGTTGAATACCTTTGTCTTTATTATCTTCAGAAAGGACTCATATGTCAACAATACATAGTGTATTTCCTCCAAAAGAAACCTTGGAAAGTTGTAATCAGCATTAAAAAATTAATGCAAAACCTCCGTATTTCTTTCTTTTTTTTTTCCTGCCTGCAACTAACAGGGGAGCAGGCTGTGACCAATTTATTTGGGATGGTAAATGGGGACTTAGACACAAGGTTGGTCAAGAATATTTCTGATAATTAAAAAAAAAAAGGAGCCAAATTGCTAATGTTTTGTTATTCTTTAGTTCAGTGCTCTTTGAAATAGAGAAAGATCTTTGAAAAATCATGGATTTTGGCTATGAATTATTTAACAAAACAAAGCAAAAAGACAGGTCCATTTCCTTTCATAGATCTGACTGCTCTCACAGCAAAAATGATCAAGCATTGCTGGAAACCCAAAATGGGACATTTTCAAATCCACATTTACATTGGGCTCTAAGATTTCCTTACTGTCTCATTAGTTTTTGAAAATGGAAAGTCTGTAATAAAAGGCATGGAGAAAGGACCAACTTAAAAGAAATGTGTGGCGAATTTACCCCCAGGGTTACATTTTCCAAAGGGCTCCAAAGCAAGTATACAAATGGGCATGAATACGCCACTCCACATCCGCCATCATTCTCGTGTGAGGGAAACAGCCAGGCATGCACCTCACCAGCCAGCTCCTCGTTCAGTACACAGAGCTTTGTACAAACAGGGAGTAAGAGGTTATGAAAGGGGAGAATTCAGAGCGAGGAGTTCACTGGAGTCGGGGGCAGGGTGTAAGCTTGCAGCAGTTCCCAAGATCTGCCCAGCTTGGTGGAGGTTTCAGCCAAGCGGTGAATGGTGAACCCACACGTACATTTGTATAAAATAAATCAGATCCACTGCTTAGCTGATGAGAACGCTAATGCAAAAATGAGTCTATAAGAGGTCCCCCAGATATGGATCCACACATTGGCTTAATCAGTGGCTTTCTTATAAACACGGCCTATGGGTTTAGAAGACACAGGATGAAAGCTAGGGAAACAGGGAGGGAAAAAATGAATGTGGAGGAAGAAAAATTCAATATAGATAATACATAATTAAGAATACAAAATATATGGATGAAAGGTGAATATTTGAGTAACAGAATAAAGAGGCTAACTGGAGCAGTTCCTCATTTATGAACAGGCTATGTGCCCAGACTAAGTCTTCAAGTCATATTCTGCCCACCCCTTGGGTTGCTGACACTAGGACTCCTCAAACATTTCCACTGGCAAAGGAGAGTGGATACCCTCCCTGGAGGCTCTGGTGGCACAGCCTGAAGCAGTTCTAGAAATTTGTTGTGCTACCTTTAAAGTAAATGCAAATTTTATATTCTAACCCCAGTTTTACCCATACTTACCCATATAGCTTTCCCTCAACTCTAGGTAGGGCAATGTCCCCAATTTATGATACAGCTTTGCACAGCCCTAAGTGCACACTCTAACCTGAGCACATGTAGTCCAGTTTGGAAAGGCAGTGATAAGGGCAGAGGAAATGAATTCTCAGCTACTAGTAATGGCCTTGACCTACTCAGAGGACTGAATAAAAGAGGCACCTACTTCTTAAAGGAACAAAGAGCCTTGGGCTTCTATGAACATTTTGTCCACCACAGGCTCTGGGGCACAGTGAGCATGACCCTGACATGTTAAAGCAAATCGGTGCACGAGAAAGAAGTACTATGAGAGTAGATATAAACACAGCAATGATGGGAGTGAAACACTGACAGATTACATTAACAGATTGCATTGCAGATCTGATGCTTTCTTCCAATCTCCATTCCCAGCACCACTCATTCTCATCCAAGGCTTACCAAACTCTAGCCCGCATCAGAATTGCTGGAAGATCTTATCAGAATACAGGTTGCTGGGTCCCATCCCCAGGACTTCTGATTCAGTGGATATGGGAGGAAGCCTGAGAACCTGCATTTGTAACACATCCCCAGGGAACACTGCCATCCTGTGGTCCACACTTTGAGAATTACTGATCTAAGCCATTCTTCGTTCACTGCCTTGGGGGGGGGATGCACCGTGGAAGTTTGAGGAACAATTTTGAGATGTGAATTTTAAACCCTAAACTTTGGGGGAAATAAAGGGACACTTGGCATGGACAAAGATTTGAAACAATATCTGAAGAACTGGAACGAAGTCTTCCTTCCCTGTGGGAGCTGATTAGAGCTCAGATACTGGTGAGGTCCCTGAGACATGAGCCTGGATACTGACACCTCCATTACTGAGTCTGGGGGTGGAGATGGGGGAAAAAAATGACAGTTGATGGGATGTGAAAACATAGGGGACCTATGCCCCAGTCCCCAAGAAGAGCCCTGGGAAAGTGGGAAGACCAAGAAGATATGGGTCCATGGTATATCTGAGCCAGTAGTTGGTCAATTTTTTCTTAAAAGTTCAGATAGTAAATATCTTAGCCTTTGCATGTCATATGGACTCTGTCACAACTACTCAATTCTGCCATCAGCACAAAAGTAGCCACAGACAACATGTAAATGAATGAATGTGGGATGTTTCAATAAAACTTTATTTACATAAACAGGCAGCAGGCTGGATCTGGCCTATGGGCTGTTGTTTGCCTGCTCACCCCTGGTCTAAGATGACTGGGCTCCCTATATCCCAGCGTGTTCCCAGAGACCCAGAATTACACCATGTGCTGGAGAGCAATGTGGAAGATGGAAAGGACCTTGGACAACTTCTCTGAAATTCCAAAATCCAACATGGTGCTGGAAGTGGCCAAGGTGACCCCTGGCCCTTACTGGACCTTGCCAAGGTAGAGGGATGCTAGGTTCCTCTTCCCCACAGTGTTGCAGGACCAGGTAACCCCCCAGGACAGTTACGACCCTCAGCAAAAGACAGAAAGGGAGGTTGACCCCAAATTTATTGTTTCCCTACCCTTGCAGAATGGAGGCACAAATAGAGATTGACTTTTTTGGGGGGGACGTCCTGGCGGTCCAGTGGTTAAGACTCTGCACTTCCATTGCAGGGGGCACGAGTTCGATCCCTGGTCAGGGAACTAAGATCCCACATGCCATGCAATGCAGCCAACCCCCCCCCCCAAAAAAAAAGCTCTGGTGTAAAATATTACTAATTATTAGAGAAATGCAAATCAAAACTACAATGAGGTATCTCACACCAGTCAGAATGGCCATCAACAAAAAAATCTACAAACAATAAATGCTGGAATTCAACTATACTTCAATAAAAAATAAATTAAAAAAAAAGAAATTGACTTTTTTTTTTAAAGCCAGGTTTGTGTCCTATTCCTATGTTTGCAGGAATGAGCAATTTTACTTTGTTAATTTGAGATTTTTTTCTTTGAAATCTGGTGCATATTTTTTTTCTTTGAAATCTGGTGCTTACAGCATGTCAACAGCCTCATGCCATATCAGACCACACAGATTTGGACACTGAAATCTCCCCTTTTCTCCCTTTTTGCAGCAGTCAGACCAGTCCCACCACACCTCCATGGACAGACTTTAGAATGAGTTAAGAAGGTAGTTGTGTAGGGAGAATACAGGCTCCCAGGTGCTGGAGGTCTGGAAGGAGGATGAAGATAGGAATTCAAAAAAAAGCTTCTGTTACAGGGCTTCCCTGGTGGCACAGTGGTTGAGAGTCAGCCTGACGTTGCAGGGGACACGGGTTCGTGCCCCGGTCCGGGAAGATCCCACATGCCGCGGAGCGGCTGTGCCCGTGAGCCATGGCTGCTGAACCTGCGCGTCCGGAGCCCGTGCTCCGCAACGGGAGAAGCCAAAACAGAGAGAACCCGCCAAACAAAAAAAAAAAAAAAAAAAAAAAAAAAAAGCCTCTGTTACAGGCAGTGGTGAGACCAGGAGGACAAAAGACCTTGTGGGACAACCATTTGAAGGGAATTTGAATAATTAAGATTAATATCAAGGTCAGTGTCTATGACCATTCTAGGAAAACCTGCACCATGGGTTAATTAAAAAATCTAAATGTAGCAACATCCCCCAGCCATGACTCACTTTTAATAATTTTCAAGTAAAAGATGAATAGAGTAGTAAATCAATTGTCATTCAAATAACACAATTCATCAAGATTAACAAACAAATAGAATAACTTGATGTTCACCCATTTCTAAGAGAAATGCCCATAATTTATAGAGACATCACGGTACATAGTTTATAATTCAATTACCATCTACAGATAGAAATTGGAGTTTGGATGCTTCACCCAGGCACTAGTGTCTTAGGGTCAATAAAGGGAGGTCTTATCATTTCAGATAAATTGAGAGTCCTGCTGCACGTTGAATGATTTCACAAGATCTACGTGCTGCATCTCTAGTCCAGGGGGTTGGCAGTTTAAGTTGGATACTGAATCCCTAGAATTGTAACAAATCAGGACAAACCAGGAAAGGGAGACTCTGAGGCAGAGTGAAGAGCCCCTTTGGTGGGTCTGTAGAATTTCAAAGGCACTGCTGATTAACACTGCATCTATGAAGGTAGCAAAACAGTGCATTTCCAAGGACTAGAACAGCTAATGAAGACACTTCCTTTCACCTTGTAGCAAAACAGGGAGCCAGCTGTTCATAGATTTCTGGATAAATATGAAAAGGATATTTTAAAGACTGGGCAAAAACATGTAGTTTAACGTTTTAAGAAATTAATGTTGTGATGGTAGATTATCATGGACTTCTGTTTTGCAATAGCTTTCCTGTCTTCCTAGATCCTGTCTTCCTAGATCAAACCACTGGCAATGGTACTGCATGACCCCCTAGAAAAATACTGTGAGCTACATACATCATTGTAAGTTTTCCAGGAGCCACATTTATGAAAGTCAAAACAAATATGTGAAAATAATTGAAATAATATTATTTCATCCAGCGTATCCAAAATATTATTTCAACATGTAATCAATATAAAACACTACTAATGTGACATTTTATATTTTTTACTAAGTCTTTGAAACCTGGTTTGTAGTTTATACTTAGAACACATTACACATGGGCCACATTTCAAGGGCTCAATAGCCAAAGTGGCTAGCGGCTACCATATTGGACTACGTTGTCGCAGACACCCTGTGATCAATGGGGAATGGTGACAAAGGAGACCTGCTTTCCCCCAGATGTGACCGGAGCTCTCTTCCCCTGCAACCAGCTCAAAACTGCTTCACAGACTGAGTTCAGCACCGTCAGCAAATTTCCCTGAATGGAGACTCTTACGCTCACTGATTTAAACACGTGATATGTGTGGAGACTCTGATTATTTCTACCCACAGAATAGGAATAACTCTTAGCTATTAATGACAGCTAAGTATCAAACAGCAAATACTCAGCATGACACCCTGAGCTGAGCACATGTCCCTTCTCTCTTCTTTTTTTTAAGGAAATTGAAATCTTTAAAAGCTTTCTTCAAATTGCATTCTTTTTATTCTTAGATTTGATAAATAACATATATATTGGGAGGTGGGAAGCAGGGGAGGAAAGATTCATATTTTTACGGTTGACATGTTCCTGGTAAAAAGGCCCAGGGAAAAATAGTTGGAGTAGAGAAGAAAGAGAAGAATCTTCCTGCTTCCCCAGCTTCCCTAACTGGCTAGAGCCTCCTGCTGCATGGATTTTCTGGCCAAAGGGGCAGGGAGCATCTCAGGTCATAAACTGCCAAATAAGAGGAAGACACTGACAAACGTGATTGAAATCTGCATTGAAAAATGTAAAATAAAAATAGAGTAGCATGTTCAAGAGGCTGCTTTCTTGTGCTTTGGGGAAGGGAAGACTGCTTTCCTGAGTCAGCAATCAACTGGGCTTTAAAGGTATTGATTCCTAGAATCACTCCCATCAGTGTTTTCATAGCGAATCAGTGACTTGCCAGGTTTTCTGGGGATTTTAGGAGGGTCAGTGAATCCTCATCTTCCACCACAAAGGAACAAAAGGGGCCGGCCATTTGGGCTAGCTTGTCTGGTGCTGAACCATACTGATGGATAATCTCACAAAACATCCCCAGAGGAAGTCAAGTGCATGGGTGTGTCTATTCAACACAAGCCAAAATGGACCCGGTCGAAAATGCTTTGCCACCTGAATGAGCTGCAGGGCTGCCAAATTGGTTCAAGAAGACACAGCCAGGACCAGTGGACAGAAGCTCCTGGAAGTAATTTCCAATTCACTATTTGGAAAGGCCTTCTAAAAAACAAGAGTGGATTCTGGGAGGAGAGAGCTTCAAATCACTGGGCTCATCCAAACAGGGATCAGTGGTCATTTCTCAGGCAAGCTGCATGGGGACATCCCAAACTCTGCAAGGTCCCTTCACTCCATCAATATTCATGAAAATATCCATGTGCCCAGCACTGGGGTCACAGAAATGAAAAAGGCATGGTCTTAGCTCTTCAGTAACTCTGAGGTTCATAATTCTATCCCTGGTTCGTGTCTAAAACCACAGAGTTAAGTCTCAACTTGGGTGGGTTGGAAGGAGTATGGTCCATTCCGGACTCCACATTCATATAAGCAGCCTACCACACTAAGGCAGAGAAATTCAGTCAAACCACTGGCAATGGTACACACCTCAGCTCATGGCAGCCTGACTGCCCGGAATCTTTCCTTCCTTCCCCTCAGTTTATCTATTATCTTTCAAGTGCCAGGCAGGGCCCCACCTCCCCCAGAGTCTCTTTTTTGACGTCCTACCTAAACTAGGCTTTCTGGAAATCCCATCACGCAACAGTCAACATCATCGTGCTCTAATCATTTAGGCATTTTTGTTTTCTCAATAAGACAATAAAGTTCTCAAAGTTCAGGGGCAAACATAGTCTGCATTTTCTGTATGTATCTTTAACTCATGAGAGTTCTAGGTTTCTGTATGAATGGTGAAAAAATATTTATTGAATGAATTGAAAATTCAAGATTATTAAGGATATTGGCAAATTAAGAATATTAAAAATAAATGACATCAAACAAGAAAATCAATGAGAAAATTACTTCCTGGTACTTAGGAAACTAGAGTTCATATGGGTAAGCACAGGAAAAGACACAAAAATGCAGAGATCCATGTTAGATGAATTCAAATATTCACTGAACTGCTAAATTAATTAATATTTGAGACTCAATTCACAGATAAATTAATTAACATTAGGATGTCTATACATACCTGGTTTGGGCTTGCGTATGCTCAGTACAAAAGGCTTTATTGTATGATTTGATTTTTTAAAAAATCATGGCCCTATCGTGTTCTCTTTCCTTAACAGAGTTTTTCCTGTTGCTGTTTACCAATTTAGATATAAAATTAACCCAAAGCTCTCTCCGCCTTGTCTAAGTGTTTCTTTAGGGTACTCAAAACATTCCTCAATAACACGGGCCAATCAAACCCGCGTGCAAAGGTCTACCAAACATTTTCCCTCTGGAAAAGGCTTACCTGAACCCCCGTCAAAGCTGAGCGTCACCTTCAACTAGTATATTCCAATCTTCCCCACCTTTCTACAAATTTAACTTATGGTATAATTTCCATTAAACAAGAAAACTCATAAAAAATATTATGTTTCACTTTATATGTGCAGGAAAGATACTAAGAGTCCATTGCTACTGCATTCTAGCTCCTAGAGAAATACGATATGATTCATCTAGAGATGTTTTAAAAGAATTAAAAATTTTTAAACATTCTTATTATTTAAAAATATAATGATTGGCTTCAAGTTATTTGTTTGTGCTGGCAAAAGAGATAAAGAAATGCAGTCAACTAAAATTTCCAAGCCTAAGTATAGTCAGTAATTCTGTCTTACCTGTGCAGATTGGTTCAGAGCACGTTTCAAGTAACATGGTGTATATGTTCTTCCTTATATGTATCCTTTTACCTTCCAGAGCTATTCATGTCAATGATAGAGAACAAATATGGAAGAAACCCCCGTTGAGTAGGTCATGAATACTCAGGTATAACAGCCTTCCTATCACAGCTGAGAGGAAGATGGAGGAACGACCGTGCTCACAGCCAGACACCCGCACTCCCCGACCCCGCTCCAGGAGGAAGCAATGTAAGCAACAGATCCAGCCTTGCCAGCTTGGAACATTAAGGTTATGCTTATTTACTATTCACATTACAAGGCTTCTGGGTCTCAGGGTGCCTATCATGAGAATATTTCTTCCACATCCAGGATACTCCACCCTGGATGTCTCTGAGCCCTCCAGGAATATTTACACAACCCAGTGGTCTATGTCCTGATCACTATCTTTGCCTAGAAGACAAAGCTAAAATCCTTCCAAAGTCACCCCCAAGGAGTCCAGTCCCCTTTAGCTCTTGCTCTGTGTCACACCCGGTGACTATCTTGCCCCCCAGGTAGACAATCGGCAGTGACTCAGTAAAGCCCCACTTCTGACATCTGGAGGCCCACAGCCACAGAAGAAGAGGGACTTCGTGACCTGGCATCTTCATTTCCATCACCAGCCTAACATCACTTACCCCAGGTCCAAGGAATGAGGAAAATCTCTGTCCCATGAAGTTACATCTTTCTATCACAGCTTCCTGCCACCCAGCGCTTAGGCTCCTTTGTTAAAGCCTTAGTCACACACCTCTTTCTGTTCACACACACACACACACACACACACACACACACGCATGTGCATACACACGGACACCTCTTTCTGTTTAGACACACACATGAACATGGCATGGCCCCTTTTGCTGAGGCATCTTTGTCATATTTATTGAAGGGTTACTCTGTCAAAGGCTTCATTGGCAACAATTCATTTAATCTTCATAGCAACATTTGAGGTGGATTCTACTATTCACCCCATTTCATAGACAACAAAACTGAGGCACACAAAGGAGAAGCAACTGTCCCCATGTCCTGCAGCCAGGAAGTGCAGAACAGGATCTGAACCTAGTCTGATCCTAGAAGCCACACTCTGTTCTGTGCCTGGTACAACCCACCACCTCCCACCCCAACCAGAGAGAGGGAGAAGCCACCAGAAAGCCCACGGAGACCTAGTGACCTGCTCCAGGACAAGGAGAGGTAGTAAGAAGTCAGTTTCTGCGGTGCTCAGGTGAATCACTTCTGTCACAGGCAACACATGGTGAGTTGGTCTAGGTTTTGGTCAGAGGTCTGGTAGAGAATACTCAGAGGATTCTGTATCTCTGGAATCTCTCTGGTTGAGCTCTGCTGAGCTCGGTGTTCCAAGTCACAGAGAGATCTTTTTCATCTATTCTCCACATTAGCCATCAGCCCTGCTTCTTTCCTAAGCCTTAAATTCCCTTTATTATGGAGCCGGCTCCTCTGGGTTTATCTTCCTGGGAAAGAGCCCGCTCTCATTTTCGCCTGATGTCCCAAAGTCTTCTGTGTCTAGTGTTTACTTATCAGATAGAAGGATTGTTGAAACCATTCTAGATGAACGGCTGGGAGCCTGGAGCGAGTCGGAGACCATATTGTATAGAACAGCAAATCACTCCTCCAATATCTACCGGATACAGAGAGTATATTTTTGGGCTGAGGCTTATGTATGTTCTGTGCCATCTTGTAATTAAAGTGGAAAGTAATTATCCAGTTCCAAAGTGTGGATGGACTAAAAATTATTGTAATATTCCCCCTTAAGACAAAGGGCATGAGAACTACCCTGATTCCATTTCTTTTTAACACGTCCCAACACCCTCACCCCGCCCCCGCCCCCGCCAAAGAGGACAGGGTTTGCCATTGTGTAAGAAACCCTCTGATTCAGCTTGAAACTCAGTGAATCCAAAGTTTAATTCTATGTGACATTTCTGGTGGTGCGTTATATTTCTGCAAAAATAAAATCCCTTTGATTAAAATTTCACACCTAGCTGAGGACCATGAAACGCTGATTACCTGGTCCAGTCCTAGCCCAGCATTGTCAAAAGGTTTACAAACCTCAGCACAACTTGAGGGGAACTTGGCCTAGGCTTCAAGTTAGTGGAATCTGTCAAAGCCCCAGGCGTTTGCCAGGAGGCCTGTTCCCTGGCCTGTGTCAGCAGCTCTAAATTAGGCACATACTCTTTAAACCAGCTGTGAAAATGACTGGCCAACAGAGCCAGAGCCCAAAGGAAACCTGAGAAGGATGGCCGTGACTGAGGCCAAGGGCATCCCAGAAGTTCAGCATTCCTCTCCTCTGTCATCCTCCATGGGTTCCAGGGCAGAAAACAAAGTTTATTCTTTGAAAGCAGGTGCTCAAGTTCCAGTGACACTGCAAGAAATAGAAAGAATTACAAATGCCCAGATTTGTAAACGTTGGTGTTATGAAATCGACGCAGGGGCACTCTTCAAGCTAATGATATTAGTGTCTGTAAAGCCTTGGGCTTAAACATCTCTAGTGCCATAACGAGCTGCTGTTTTAAAAAGGGCATTAGGTTTACATTTGCATCTTTGAGATCAAGATTTTATGCCAGTAGCCCTCTGGACAGCAAAAAATTATAAGAAATGTCATCTGGGTTATCCCAGTTGTCCCTGAATCCAGTGTTTGGTCTTTGATAACGGTTGGTGGCTCAGGCCCTGTGTGACCTCACCCTCCAAAGG
This sequence comes from Aethalodelphis obliquidens, assembly GCF_003676395.1. Lineage (NCBI taxonomy): Eukaryota > Metazoa > Chordata > Mammalia > Artiodactyla > Delphinidae > Aethalodelphis > Aethalodelphis obliquidens. The sequence goes on from NW_020838000.1 coordinate 8,266,817, forward strand.
GTAGGGGATGGATGTGTGTCTTCAGTATCATCCGTAAATTTAAACCCTTCTCAAAGTCGCTCATGTTCTCAACTTCTATAACATTCCATATGCTATCTGCATGCTATATAAAATCATATTTTCTCATGGGTATTTTTTTTTTTTTTTTTGCAGTACGCTGGCCTCTCACTGCTGTGGCCTCTCCCGTTGCAGAGCACAGGTTCCGGACGCGCAGGCTCAGCGGCCATGGCTCACGGGCCCAGCCGCTCCGCGGCATGTGGGATCTTCCCGGACTGGGGCACGAACCCGTGTTCCCTGCATCGGCAGGCGGACTCTCAACCACTGCGCCACCAGGGAAACCCCCTCTCATGGGTATTCTTGAACACTTGCTAGTGTCAAGGAGGTTCATTAGTTCTCTGATTACTAAAGTTGGTGAACGAGTTCTATGATCACCTCTTTTGATGAGATAGATTTTAATCACACCCAGTCTCAGACTCTGGTGGCAATGTGGAAGATGCATTGACACATGTCCAGACTGAAAGCAGGAATCCAGTGAGAATAGCCCAGAAACGGTCTAGGAAGGTATCAGGGGGAGGTGAAACTAAGGGGAGGAGCCCAAGGCTGGGAGAAGGAGGGTTGGGCGCAAGCTATGTCACAGCCCTAAAATCATCGCAATTCATCTTCTAAACTTAAAGTGGAGTCAAAGCCTTCTGAGACCCTTTAGAACTATTGAGAGACCCTTAACAGAAATCAAGTGTTGAGAAAGAAGTCAGAAGAGGAAGCCATGGGTGGAATCTGGGGCAGAGAGCCTGCTAGGGAACAATCTAGAATTTGGCAGAGTCATTTGAAAGGATGGGGTAGGAGGGCACCACAAATGGAAGGGGTTCATTTAAAAATATTTCAAAGATTTTGATCTGAATGAGGATCTAACAAAAAAGGGGCATATGAAATCTAGACAAAAAGACATGAATTGGTGGGGAGGGTGGAGTGTCGAGGCTGGACCAATTTTGGAAAATAAGCATTGGATGCTACAGCCAGGCATTAACAGGGTCCCTGAGAATTAGGGACACATAGACCACCTGACAGATGCATGGAGGTGTGACCCACACGAGTCCCAGAAAGGAACAGAAGAAGCAAAAAAAAGCCACTGATGACTTTAAAATTAGAAAAACTAAATTTGGGCTTATTATGCCCAAGAGGAATATAGCCTGATGTACAATTTATGCAAATTGATAAAGCTGATTACACAAATTAGCCAAGGCTTTGGCTTGTTTTTTCTCTGGTCAATAAATCCCCCCTCCTTTCTTTCCCCCCCTAAAATTCAGTCTATCACTATTGGCGCTTACAATAAACCTTCTTGCTAGTTGTGGCCGATTACTTGAAAACACTAAGTGGTTTCTTATTCAGGCTCTAGGCCTGAACTTGTAGGATGCTGAAGGAACAGGACAGATTAGAGTAGTTGGATCTCCTAGGAGAGTGACAGAGTTCATATGACACAAGCAAAACCATCCCTAAGAAGATGCTCCATTCCAGTAACCCTCACCTAAACCCCACCCAATTTTCACTGAAACACATTTCACTGAGACACATTCTCTGTGAGACATTATCAATATGCATCTCAGCCAATCCTCAGGGCCACCCTGGGAAGCAGAATCTCTGTTCATCATTGCAATGTGAGAAACTGAGTTTCAGTGATCAGTAAGCTTCCCACGGTCACAGAGTTAGTGGGCAGTGGAACCAGGCCTCAAATTCGAGTCTCTGCTCTTCTATCAGATAAGGTTTATCACTTAGAATCAGTCCCCTGGGCTGCGAAGTAGGACCCACAAAGCTGTGTTCTCTGGTTGGAGTCTTCATCCTTGTGCTCAAGATTTTGGGGAGTAAAAACACACCGCAGATGGTCAGGAAGTGTCCCTGCGAGGCTCCTGGCAGGGGTCATGTGGTGTGGTGGGTGCAGTAGGGAGCACAGGGTTCAGGGGTTCTGCCACTTGCTAGCTGTGTTGACCTAGTAACCTAGCATTACTCTCTCTAAACCTTGATTTTCTCATTCATGCAATGAGGATACCAGATTACAGTACCTTTCTTATGAATTGCTGTAAAGATCAAATGAAAAAAAATTAAAGCAGATAAAACCGAGTGCCTGGCCCAAAGAAATGTGCTGATAAACCATCAGATATTAGAACTTCTTAGTGACAGACAGAGCCCATTATTATTCAACAAAACACTGTAGCACTGGCAAAGCAGCAGCTACCGTTCATGTATTGCTCACTGAATCCTGGTAACCAGTCAGTGATGTAAGCTTTACCACCAGCTGCATTCTCCAGAAGAGGAAACAGAGGTCCGGGACCACAGAACGAGAGAAGAGCCAGTGGACTCCCACTGACTCGGGTCACAACAGGGCTGCTGTGCTCCAGCCCTCTGCTTCCCCACACAATCTCCCTCTTCCCTGCTTGGTTTAGTTTCCACATGACCTTAAGCAATTACTGGAAGCCAATCTATCCTCTGTAATAGTACAGACAAATACAAATAAAATAGAAGCCACATTGTCAATGATCATGGTTCTAACAACAGAAACACACACGCTAAGAGCTTTCAAGAGATAAACATCCCCAAATAAACAGCCCTGATCTCCCAGTGGCTCATTTAATTCAACTTTCTTCTCTTATATTTAGAGGGTTCTCTTTAATGAGGCATCCCATTTCCCATGAATGAAAAAGAATAAAGTAACAAGGAAAGGAAATCTCGTCCCCTCAAAAAGCTCTGTTTTGTTCCTTCCCCTTGGACCTGCCCATGTGTTAGTTATGGGCTTTGATGGCTTAATAGGACCACGGCACAGCCAGAGGACAGCCGAAGGACAAAGAAGCTGTCTGTCAATGTGTAGAGAGTAGTATTGCCACCAAGGTACACATTTAATCTCTCCAGTTTGGTGACATGTGACTGATGATGAGGTCACCAGGGCAAAGGAGAAAGTCCAGGGGAAAAACTAAAAACCCTGTATTTTAACAAGAGATTTAAATTAAAAATGAGCTTCCTCATTAGTGGGTTTTTCTACACTAAGCATTTTCAAGCTATTTATTACATCATTTTTAAAAGTTCACCTAGTACACAGAGATCACTTACTGCATCTCACTGTCACTGTTCTCAGCAGGGGCAATTTGTCCAAAAAAACAACTGGCAACATTTGGGACATATTTTTAAATGATAGGAAACAGGAGGAAATATAATACTGCCTGTATGAATACAAAGAGAAATCATTGGAAATTGCTGTCCTAAGAGAGAAAGAGAAAGGTCTCAAAGAGTGAGAAAAGCAAAAGCCTTGATGTGAATTTATCTCCATGTAAAGAGAGAAGAGCAGAAATAAGAGAAAGGAAAAATACTCTACTCTGGTATAAAATTATAACTTTGGAGAGAAAGTGAGACACAGGAATTGGATGTGAATATTATCAGGACAATGGTTTTTGCTTTCTTTTAAGGATGGTGTGGGAATAATATGGAACCGGAAGACTGTGCTTAGAGTGACTTTGAGATCTCAAAGAATTCACCGGGAAGGCAACCCAGTCTGAGGAGTCTTAGGTCCTAGATTTCTAAGAAAGAAAATTAATAGAAAAATCCATCAGCTATTCACAGGGACACTTACTTTTGCGTGGGTAGTTGTAGGAGAGGATGTAAATTCCAGTTATTACCAAGAAAACAGATCCACAAAGGTGAAAATTCTTTCCCTCGCCTTCTTGCTAAACGTTTCCTAGCCTTTCTTCACATACAAACTAATAGGTCAAATTTTAAACCCTATGCTAAATTAGGAGTTTGGGATTAACATATATACACTACACTATTATATATAAAATAGGTAAACAACAAAGACCTTACTGTATAACACAGGGAACTCTACTCAATATCTTGTAATAACCTGTAATGGAAAAGAATCTGAAAAAGA
>NW_020838000.1:8271126-8273626 GCF_003676395.1 Aethalodelphis obliquidens
TTACAATGTCGTGTTAGTTTCTGGTGTACAGTAAAGTGATTCAGATATACATATATCTGAATATATATATCTGAATCACTTTGCTATACACCAGAAACTAACACGACATTGTAAGTTAACTATATTTCAATTAAACTAATTAATTAATTAAAATAAAATAAAAGCTTATGAAAGAGTTTGTCCCACCAAGCTTTAAGAGAAAGATGGTAGGGAAAGTAGGTCTGAAGTTTATCTCAAGATTTCTACTGAATTTTCCAAGGTGGACCCCCTGAAACGAACTGCCAGAGTCTGTATGAATTTTCTTTCCCCATCCTTTCCCCTGCTGGGCACCTACACCATTCTTAATAAAGTTGACAATGACCCCCATGAATCTGATGGGCCATTTCCTTCCTCATGCTCCCAGAGCCCCCAGTGATAGTCAATGTGGACCATGGGAGCACTCACTTCCTCTGGATTCTGTGACGCCACGCTCTCCTGACTTTCCTCCTAGCTATCTAGACCCTCCTCATTAGTATCCTCTAATCTTGTATCCAATTTTGAATTTCAGAGTTTCTCAAGGTTTATTCCTGGAGCTTCTTACCTTCTTACTGTCAAGTCTCTTCCTGGGGGAATCTATTGATAACCATGGCTTCAATTACTTTCTACATACCTATGACTCCCTAACTTACAGCTCTAGCCCACATGACCTCCAGTCTTCCCTGAGCTCTCTCAAAGTCTCTAACACTAAGCATAGACAAAGCCAAACTCACAGTCTGTGTCCTCATCCTGGACCTCCTCCCATATTTCTAATCTCAGCCATGACATCTCTGTCTAGATAGCTACAGAGGACATAAACACACCTCTTCCTTATTATTCATCAATTATATTTTCTAAATATGAATAGGCCTTTCTCTTCTCTACCTCCACTGCTACAACCCTAGTCTAAGCTTCTTCCACATCTCACTGCAATATCTTCCTAACTGATCACCCCATGTCGCTCCTTGCTCTCCTCTCATCCATTCTCCCCTAACAACAAGGGTTATTCTATGAAAATGGAAGCATGTTCTTGTTTGCTCTCTTCCTTAAAGTTCTTTAAACATTCTGATCTGTCAACACCTGGTATACTTGCCTCATTCAGTTCCTCCAAAGGGCTGTGTTGCTGCTTTGCCTCAGGGTCTTTGCACATGCCAGGGCCTTTTCTCCTACTCACCTTTCTGAGCTCAATGCCACATTATATGCTCAGTGAAGGACCCCTCAGCCTAAGTCAAGTCTTCCTTTTTGGTGATTATTTAGCCTCTGAATTTTTCCTTCATAACACTTATTGTGTGTGTGTGTATATGTATTCAATAAATAAATGCTCATTCTAGTGGATATTGACTATGACCCAGAGTCTCTGACCAGGCACCCTGAAGAGTAAGAGACATTACAGGGCAACTCTGATGAATGCTGTGGTAGATTGAGTTCAAGGACAGCCCAATAAATGACTTTCTTGTAGTCACACCCTTCACAATGTGACTTTGCAACTCTTCCCATGAAGAATTAGAGTTGATTTCCCCATCTCTTGAATCTGGACTGGGCTTGAGATTGGTTTGGCCAGTAGAGTAGTGGAGAAAGAACTGGTGTGCCAATTCCAGGCATAGACCTAGAGAGTCTTTGCATGCTTTCGCTCATCATTCTGGACCTCTGCTTCTGCCATGTGAACAAGCCTGGAGTAGCCTATAAGAGGATGAGATATCCCGTGAAGCAGAGCTGAGCCTTTCTAGTTGAGGCCTTCTTAGTCTACGACGCCCCAAACCAAACCACCATCTGAACACAGGCTTATGTGCAAGCCCGTATGGGCTCAGCCAAGCCTGGCCCTGATCAACAGAACCATCCAACTAAACCCTAGATTCATGAAAAACAATAAAGGGCTGTCGTTTAAAGCCACTGAGTTTGGGGATGGTTTGTTACACAGAAATAACTAACAAATCCATCTACCTATTAAAGATTTCTCTATAGCACACACTTTATCCAATGTTAATAGATTTGAAGCTTCAAATGTTTACCTATTAATAAATAATCCAGTGCCTTCTCCTTTCTCAGTCCCCCTTCTCTGGGTAGGTAAGCACGTATTTTTACAGAACAGTGAAGTCATCACCAAATATAACCCTATGAAAGGATTATAGGTGAAATCTACTCCATATTTATAGAGAATGAAAAATAGCACATCAGCATTTAGAAGAAAATATGGCAGGATTTAGTAAGAATGTTGTATTAGGAAAGGATATCTTAAGCAAAATACATAAGTCATAAAGGAAAAAATTCATACATTTGACTATATTAAAATTTTTAATTCTGTTCAGTAAGCCACCATACACAAAACAAACAAAGAAAAGCAATGGATACATATTAACACACTCACACACACACCATCTAAAGAGATAGGAAAGGTTAGTATTCAAAATATAAAAAGAAACTTCTACAAATCAATAAAAAAATCCAACAACCCAACTGAAAAATGGACAAGAGAACATTAACAATA